>NC_057011.1:3939139-4020225 GCF_000002595.2 Chlamydomonas reinhardtii
CTCCGCCGTCAGCCCGGGCGCCATGGGGAAGGCGGGCAGGTGCTGAAGCAGCCGTGACAGCAGGCCGCTCTCCAACAGGAACTGCCACACCTGAGCGGGGTTAAGGGATGGGGAGGGGGGGGGGGCGGGGAGGGGAGAGAGGGGGTTGCACAGATGAGTACAGACATGTGTAGCGAGGTAGACAGCAGTGCATAGACCCGGGGACACGTCCATGGCGGGAGTGCTGAACGAGGGCCGAGGAGGGCCAAAGAGGTCCGCACCCCAGCAACCCAGCCGCATGCCCCACCGCCTGCCGGCTACGGTCCCGCGACACCCCCTACCTGTCTACGCACACACCCAACCCCCGACCCCAGCATGGACGGCTAACCCCCAGATAGACACACCCATATGAACGGCTACCTCCACTAATCTAATCATGAATGCAACCCCCAGCCGCCCAGCCGCGCACCTTGTCGCTCTCGCGCGACACGTCCAGCACCACCGACAGCACATCCAGCGAGGCGTCCTGGATCTGGTCTCGCAGGGAGCGCCCGCCCTCCACACCCGCGTTCATCTCCCCGCCACGGCCGCCGCCGCCGCCGCTACCGCCGCCACCGCCGCCGCCGCCGCCCTTCTTCTTGCTACCGCCCGACTTCTTGGGCTGCGTCCGCGGGGAGTGTTGGCAATGGAATGGAGGAGGGGGGCATGCGTCACGCGCACGCAAGGAACGGGAGGAAAGGTACGTGAGCTGTACGGCACGTTTGCAAGGCACGTTTGCTGACCGACACACGGCCTGTGGCCGCTGCCAGCACCCCACATACCCGCACTCGCGCCAACCCCTTTCCAGCCCCTCCCAGCCTCCGCCCCCCCCCCCCAAAACAAAACCGGCTGCCTTCCACCTCTCCTCTCAACCCAATCAACCTGACTTTCCGGGATGGCTACTCCCTCCTCCCATTCCCCCTCCCCCTCCTCCCCCCCCTCCCTCCCTCCCTCCCCCCTCCCCTCTCCCTCCCCCTCCCCTCTCCCTCCCCCTCCCCCCCCCCTACCGGCTTCCTGGTCTCCGGGTCTCCGCCCAGCAGCGTGTTCACCAGCGCCACCGCGAAGTTGGGCAGCGCCACCACCGCCTCCGCAGCGGCCACATCCAGCTGCACCAGCTCGTGCAGCGCCTGTGTGAGCGTGTGCGTGTGTGTGTGTGCGGGGTTGGGGGTTGCATTCGCGACTAGTTAAGGAAGTGGTGGACGGCACACAATCTTGTGGTTCCTTGTTTGGGCTAACCCCCTCCGCCAAGAACGAATTGTCAACATCGTCGGTTTAGTTCGGGCTGGTATCTACACCACCACCCCCCTCTGCAGTCTTCAGTGCATCCTTTTCCAAACATCCTTGCAACCCTCCAAAAACGGCTCTTCATAACTAGCCATGCACGCCACCACCCCTCCCTCGCTGACCCTCGCTAACCCTCCAACCCTCCAGCCCTCCCACCCCCCTCCACGCCCACCATGAGCGCCTCCAGCTTGAGGTTCAGTTTGCCACCCGGCCAGAAGGCGATGTAGGCGACCGAGGCGGGGACGCCGCTGTCGCGCAGCCGCGCCGCCAGGCCGCCGGGCGTGCCGGGAGTCAGGCCGGCGGTGGAGGCGGCGGCGCGTTTGACCAGCTTGGAGGACAGCCTGAGAGAGACGGGGTGGGGTGACATGGGCTCCCGAGTTGGTCTGGCGGTGGAAAGCAAGGTGATAAGGTGATACCCCTACGGCCCTGCCCCAGGCAATCCGTCCTTCACAGGAATCACGGCCCGCTCCCTCCCTCCCGCTTGAATCACACTCTTCCCCGCCCATTCTTCGCCGCCCATCGCATTCCATCCCGCCACCGCTCCCCTCCCCTCCCACCTCCACTCTTCCAGCCCCCACCCCACATCTTCCCATCCCCTCCCGCCCCTCCAGCCCCCACGAGTGAAGTACCCCCACCCCACCCCACGTCCGCACGGGTTTCGTACCGGGGAATGGTGAAGACCACCCCAAAGCCCTCCCCCATTCCCTCCCCCATTCTACCCCCCGCTACTGTTTCCTTACTATTACTCCTACTAATTCAGAGTTAACACCCCCCCTAACGCCTTCACATCTTAAATAATCATGAATGTAACCCCCCGCCCTCACCTGACGTAGGCGGACAGGCCCTGCAGCCCCACTTCCGTGCGCATGGCCGGAAACACCGCCAGATCGCTCATGGCTCGCAACAGACCCGCAGACAAACAATCCTCGGCAAGCAGGTCAGCAAGGCCCTCGTTGGGGTTGGCGCCGCCGCCGCCGCCGCCACCGGCGCCGCCGATGTAGGAGGGGTGGGCGGCGGCTGCGCCGCCGCCGGCTGCGCCGGCGGCTGAGGCGGCGGAGTCGGCGGCGGCGAAGAGCTCGTCTAGGAGCTCAAGGGCCACCTTGACCTGCAGGAGGTGTTGTTGAAAGGCCGGTTTCGGTTTCGGAGGCTCCGGGCTGAAACCGGTGGAGTGCTTGGGACAGCCACACGCGGCCACCGCCCCCAACGCCGCGCCTGCCCACCTCGCCCGCGGCCTCAAGCCTCCCAACTGCCGCCGCTGACCGGCACGGTTGGGTCCAGCCGACAGCCTTCTCCCCACACCCATTCGCCTCCCCTCACGTCCATTGCTCCCCAGATGGTTCTGGGTCTTGGTTTCTTTGGAGTAAACCTCTACCCCCCTGGTTTCTTTGGAGTAAACCTCTACCCCCCCCCCTTCATCAACACGCTTGCCCCTACGCCCGCTGTCTACCCTGTTGCAATCCTTGTTACCACCTTTGCAACCCCCCCCCGCCCAACTCCTTCGCGGTCTTGGTTCAGTGAGGTTGCGACAACCCCCCTCCTGGTGTTATAACCACCCCGTTCTCCACATGAATGAATGCCCCCCGCCCCACCCCACCCCACGCCTCCCACCCGCCTCACCTCCACTCCGTCCGGTCGGCCCTCGAACAGCACTCGCACCAGGCGTGCCGGCAGCGCCGTGTCAAACACACCCGGGCCCGGGCTGCCCCCCAGGAGCTCCAGCCCCCCGTCAAACTCCTCCAGCCCCCCCGCCGCCGTGCCCGGCAGTCGACTGCCCCGCAGGCAGCGCGCCAGCCTGTGCGGGGGGGTGTGCGTGTGTGAGCGAGGGTACACAGGGCACAATGTGTTTGTAGGAGGGAGGCACTGCAAAGGCGGCGCATGCGGTGTGGGGAGGGCAGCCAACACATGCGGGCAGCTGCGGGCACATGCCCTTGTAGCACCAGTCCACCCCTGCCCCAGCTCCCCTCCCTCCCCTGCCTCGCTAGACCTCTGGCCGCCCGACCCCAAGCGCACGCACACAAGCAATCGGGACGCCTCCCCCTATGCTTTCACACACCGCACGCGCGGCAAGCCCCTACCCCCCTTGCTTTCTCACGGGACGGTGGAAGCACCCGCCGCCCCCCCCCCCGCTCTTGCTTTCTCCATGACCGGCTCTCTCCCCCCCCCCTCCTGCACCGCCGTTGTCGCTGCTGCCGTCGCCGCCGCACCTGGGGTCTGTGGGCACGGCGCTGCAGCACAGCGCGGCGAAGCAGTTAGTGAGCGCCTGGCGCAGCGAGCGGTTGGGCAGCGACTGCTGGGCCGCCTGCGAATCGGGGGGGGGGCAGGGGGGCAGGGGGCAGGGTGGGGGGGGGGGCGGTTGCAAGGATGTTTAGGGAGCGGTACAGGATGCAGGGGGGAGTCGTATATACCAGCTCAAACTAAACCGAACCAAGCCAAACTAAGGGTTGGGAGAGAGGGACAGTTTGATACGACCGTACCTCACATGCAACCACACCGCACCACACCACAAACACACACAAACACACACAAACACACACGCACACACACACACACATGTACACACACACACACACCAACACACACACACAGGCACACACACACACACACACACACACACACACACACACACACACACACACACACACACACACACACACACACACACACACACACACACACACACAACACGCCCGCACCTGCAACGGACCCGCCACCGGCTCCGCCTCGCCGCCTGCCGCGCCGCCGCCCAGCCCGCCCTCCTCGCCTGCCGCCCCTCCGCCCGAGCCCGCCGCCGCCCCTCCCGCCGCCCCCAGGCGCACGGGTATGCCGGGGCAGCCCTGCGGCCACACCAGCACCACCACGCGCGCCAGCAGCGAGGTGAGAGACTCAATGAGGTGGTCCAGGATGTAGTCGGGCAGGAACCTGCAAGGGGGGGTTGCGAGGATGTTTGGAAAAGCGGTACAGGATGCACTGAAGACTGCAAGGAGGGAGGGGGTTACATTCATGACTAGTTAAGGAAGTGGTAGATAAGGAAGTGGTGGTAGGGGGGGAGAAGGAGGGGCAGGGTTCCATGCATGCTGCATTAAGACGAGATGGTGTTGGCAGGTTGTTGCAGCAGGTCTTTGCAGCAGAGGGAGGGCGAGGGGCAGGGGGAGGGGTTGTAGATACCAGCCCAAACCAAACTAAACCAACAGGCGGTTACATTCAGTAGGTGTTTGCAGCAGAGGGCGAGCAAGGGGCAGGCGGCGGAGGTTACATTCGTGATTAACTAATTAGAAGCAAGTGGAGTTATATGCCCACTACCCAATCCCATCGAAATAGGTCCCAATGGTCGAGGAGTCGCCGCCCAACCCAGGGATGCAGTGCGAGCTCTACGCATAACTTTGAGGAGGGGACGGATCCGCCATTGGAAATGCCGTTGTCACGCAGCCATGGAGCTTCAGCCCATCCCCCTCCCCTCATCCCCCACACACCCCCCACACCCCCCCCCCCCACTCACCACACCCAGGTCATGATGGCCGCCAGCAGCGGCGGCATGCTGATGGCCTTGGTGGGGCCGCCGCCGCCGCCCACCGCCAGAGCCGACGTGGCCGCCGACACCGGGTCCGGCACCAGCGCCGCCAGCTGCTGCAGCTGCGCGTTCAGGGCAGTCACCTGCGGGTGGGCGAAGGTGGGTGGATGGGTGGGTGGGTGTGAGCTAGGCATAAGGAGAGGGTGTGTGTGTGTATGTGTATCTATGTGTGTTAAAAAGCACAAGGTGTGTGTGTTGTTGGGATACCAAAACCCAAACCCTGCGATGCACTGCACTGCGAATCCTGGCAATTGTGCACCAGGACGGTTGCGGGGAGCTCGTAGAGTGGATGCCGGGGCATCGGGGCTCGGTCACCTACCTCCCAACGCACACGGCCCCTTAACTCTCCGAAGTCCCTCCCTCTCCAACCCCAACCCCAACCCCAGGCCCCCCCCCCCGCCCCCACGCATCCCCCAGCCTTCAGTGCATCCTGTACCGCTTTTCCAAACATCCTTGCAACGCCCCACGCCCCCCACGCCCCGCCCCCAACCCCCCTCCTCGCTCTATCGCATTGAATTTTGTTTAGTTTGGGCTGGAATCTACAACCCCCACCCCATCCCTCCCGCACGTGCCTTGCTGGTCCGCAGCGCCTGCACCACGCCGCCGGGGGGCGTGACCAGCATGTTGTAGAGGGTCTTTGAGGCCAGCAGCTTGGACTCGGGCTCGGTGGCGGGGCTGGTGAGCAGCTCCAAGCACACGTCCGCCACGTCCTTGGACACCAGCACCTGGCGGGGGGGGAGGGAGGGAGGAGGGGAAGGGGAGAGGAGGGGGAGGGAGGGAGGGAGGGGAGGGGAGGGAAGGGAGGGGTTGCCTTCATGGTTGGTTAGGGAAGTGATAGACGGTAGACCAGGAGGGGAGGGAATGGGGGGGCATTGAAAATACCAGCCCAAACTTGAAGGGAGGATGGGGGGTTACAATCATGAATATTTAAGAAGTGAAGTCGTAGCCAGGGGGACGAAGGGGGAGATGGTGGTGTTGGTCAAATTGTGAATGAGTTGTGGTGGTGGTGGTGGTGGTGGTGGTGGTGGTGCAGTGGTGTTTGAGGCAAGTGCAAAGGCTAGTCGAGTTGACATTGGGTTCGGTCTCGGCGCTTGCATGGGGTGCCGGGGCGCGTTGGCCGGGAAAGGAAGCGCCGCCGCCCCCGTGCTGCGTCATGCAAACGTGTCGTTCCCCTCCAACTCACGCCAACTCCCCGGCCCTTCCCCTCCGGCGCCAGCCTGTTTCCCCAGCCCTATCGCAGCGAGCTGGCTCTTTCACGCACACGTCCATGCGTGCGTACGTACACGGGCCCGCCACACAGGCGACACGGCGGCGCAGCTACAGCTCCAGCCCTAACACACGCGTGTCCTCTCCAGTCCCCACCTGCTGGTGCGCCAGGCTGGCATAGCAGGCCAGACCCATCAGCGTGTCGATCATCTGCACGGCGGTGTACGGCGGTGTACGGCGGTGTACGGCGGTGCGCGGCGGTGCGTGGCAGGAGGGCGGCAGGAGGGCGGGACGGGCCGGTTCAAGCGAGGGAAGCATGGGCCCAGCTGGCTTCAATCTTACCGTGTTCCCTTGACAGGTACGTTCATGAACAGCCCTCAAGCACACCACACATACAGCCCAGCCAGCCCACACGGTCCCAAACGCGCGCCCGCCCGCACGCACGCACACACGCACACACCTTGTACAACATGGCCCGGACCACCCTGTCGGGATTGGGGTGGCGCAGGCTGTGGCGCAGCGTGCCCACGAACGCGTCCACCACCCCCGCCTCCAGCGCCGCCGTCAGAATGACTTTGGCACGCTCGGTGGTGGAAGACAGAGAGGCCAGCACCGCCACCGCGGAGGCTGTTGTGTTGTGTGGGTGGGTGGAAAACAGGGGCAGAGGAAGCGGGCGGAGGTGGAGCGTTGCAGGTAATCGATGTGTCAAGGGTTGCGGTAGGTAATGTGTGTGGCAGGTAATTGGAAGGGAAGAAAGTGGGAGGGTGAGAGATGCAGCAGCCCGTATGCGGGCGACCGTGCACGAGCAGGCACGGGTTAGGAGTGGAGTTGGGAAAGCGGGCTCTCAAAACCAGCCGGAAGAAAAATCTCGCTGACAGAACTTTGTGTGACATTAGCAACAAGCCCAGACGGCGCGCAGTCCTGGAAGCTGGCAAACGTGGGGGTTTGTGCCCTTCCATCGCCCGGATGTCCGAACACATCAACGCTCCTCGCGGACCGGTGCTCAACCAAAAACCCCGGGATCCAACTTCCATGGCACTTGCAGAACAGAGCAAGGTCATATGGACAAGAGCAGGCAGGGTCAAACCTACCGCTGGAGTGGCGGGCCTTTGCCGAGGCTGTATACTGGGGAGTCGCTGGGACGAGGAGACAGTGAGCCAGTGGTCCAACGAGCGAGGCTATGTTCCTCCAGTCCGCGTTGGTAATAGCCTCAGCGTTGGCTATGAGGACCGGGCGGCATTTCTCTAATGAAGTTTGGCACTTTGCGAGGATTGCTTGCTCGGTAGCTTGCTTGTACAAAGGAGTCTCGTAGAAAACTAGGTCCCGCGCGACCTCCTCGATGCAGCCTAGGGCCTCGGCAAGGGTGCCCTGGCTTGCCATAGCTCAACCCTTCCAGAGCCTACACTGCGCGGCTGATCATGGCTACCACCCGGGTTAACTATTTATTTGAATTTTAGGCGATATGCAGGTCGAGCCCTACATTCCTTGCTGAGTTCGGTTGCATCCCGCCTGCCCAGGAACTCGGGGCCGATGTGGTGCTTGCGGCAGAACGGGTTTGGGGCTGATCCCGACCCGTCAAAAACATTGTACAAATCTATAAATCTAATTACAGGGGCGCGCAAGGGCTAGAAGCGCAGGAGTTCACGAACGCTCCGCGCAGCCTGAGCGACACCAGACCGGCTCAACCGCCTCACTATTACATGGGGACGGCCACCGCCTGTACACCAGGTGCATGCGTCGGCATTGTCGGAGGCTGCTGGGTCAAAGGCAGAGTGCAGGGTGGGTGCCGGCAGGGACGGAGGTAGGAGGGGCCTAGAGCGGAAAGTGGCTAGGGGTGGCGGCCCGTGTCCGCAAGGCGGCGGGGCCAAAGTCCTTAGTCTCAACATTCCCACACTCCTGATCCTGCACTACGTCCGACTGATACTATGTGAGTCGCTTGGCACACGCCAGCCGGCGCCGGGGGCCGGCGCCTTGTTGCTGGTTGTTGATGGTGGTGAGAGCATGGATGAGAAATGGCTCTTGCTAGTAGGCCGCAGTCCGGGTCGGTGCCTCGCGCACAGGAGGGGCGCTGCACTGCGCCATAATATCACACGACATACGGACTCGGCAGCCGAAGCATGGGTCAGGGAGGGGGGGGGCTGAAATGGAAGGGGGCGCCTTGTTGCCGCGATGGGGTAGTGCCGAATGGCCAAGCCCGGTTGTTTGTCAGGGCCTAATTCGTCCGGCTAAGTGTGTGTCCTTATTAAACAGACATAGCACTGTGAAATAGCAGCCATGGCCAGCGTCCTCCGTCAGCTCGGGCTCCAAGCTCTGCGCTCGGTCCAGCCGCAGGCGCAGCAGCAGACGCAGCTAGCTCTACGCAGGGGAATGGGTGGCTATGCTAAGCCCAAGGTGGACACCAGCCTGGACCACGTCTTCGGCGACAACAGCAACAAGCTCAATTACAACGTGCGTTCTCGGGCGACCGCGCTACGCATGTCCATTGCATGCATGCTCGTTATTGCTTCTGCAATAATCATTCTCGCTGACCAGGTTCTCGTGCCCTCGTATTGTTGCACAGTTCGAGCCGATGGGCATGGGCTCGCTGTTTATTCGCACCATGGTCATGGTGGGCGTGTTCTTCTTCCCTGTCTTCATCATGATTAACGACGATTACAAGTACACGTCCTTCCTCGACAAGTGAGCAGGGCATCAGAGACCTTCCGGGCTGGCCTGCACGCCTTGCGCTGTTGCTACAGTGCTTTAAATACACACATATGAATGCTCCTGTGTGCAGGGTGGCTGCCGCTAAGGCTGCCAAGTCGTCGGAGTAAGGCGCGCTGGAGCCCAGGCCCCGGAAGGAGCGGCACGGGGAAGTGCGCGGGGAAAGGCGCACATTGCAGCAGCAGCTGGCGAGTTGAGGAGCTGCTGAGGCGGACGGAGCGCACTGCAGCTGCTGCAGTAGAGTTTAACAGCAGGGGAAGGGGGATTTGGGCAGTGAAAGCACGGGGGGGGATGCTAGGGTTGCGGCGGAGGCAGCGGCTGCCGGCGAAGCAGCCGGGGGAGGGGGAGCAGCACGGCGCGAGGCACGGGTGTCACCCTGGAGCCGCGGAAGGGGCTGAAGCAGAACGGCGGCAGGCCCGGCGTTACATGCTGGCGGCGGCGTTGCCGGCGTGGGGAGGGTCCTTCAAGCGCCCTTTCAGTTCAGGGGCTCGCCCACCTCAATAGCTGCCTAGCAGGACCGGGCGCCCGCCTCTGACCGCAGCGGGCACCCGCTTTCGTGGTGATACCAGGCTGGGGCGCGGCCGCAAATGCCGCAGCCAGGCGGAGATGCAGCCGGAGTCAGTCCCCGAGCCCGCATGCCCTCCCTGCCCAGCAGACCAGTGCGGCGGTGCCCTGGGCTAAAGTCCGTCGCCTACGGCTACACACT
This sequence comes from Chlamydomonas reinhardtii, assembly GCF_000002595.2. Lineage (NCBI taxonomy): Eukaryota > Viridiplantae > Chlorophyta > Chlorophyceae > Chlamydomonadales > Chlamydomonadaceae > Chlamydomonas > Chlamydomonas reinhardtii. The sequence goes on from NC_057011.1 coordinate 3,948,625, forward strand.
CTGCCGCTACAGCAGCACCACAGCCAGACATGTCGCAGTCCCAGTAGCCAGTCAGCCGCCTCAGCCGCCGCGCTCTCAGCAGGCGTGTGTGTGTGTACGCCGCGATGTCGCCGCCAGGCGCTCTCGCTCTCAGTCGTCGCGGTCGTCGTCGTCGTTGCCTCCGGATGTCTCGCTGGAGATGAGCACGCCCACGGTCTTGCCGTCACGCTCCAGGGTGTACAGCGCGGCCAGGTGCGACTCCACCATACGGCCTGTGTGTATGGGGTGGGGTGGGCGTGGGGTAGGGTGGTGCGGGGACGGCGGTGGCAGTGGAGGCGGCGGCAGTGGGGACGCTGTTGTCGCGTGGAGAAGGCGGCAGCGGCAGTGGGTGCGTTCGGGCGTGGGCGGGTTGCTGCGTGAGTCTCAGCCTCATGCTAGGGCGGGTGGAGCTGGTGAGGGGGCACAGCTGTGCTGTTGGCGTGGTGCTGCCGGCTGTGGCCGGAGGGTTTATGTACACTTCAAGCTTATTTTCAGGATCGTGTGACAGGCTTAATTGAGTCCCATGTGCTCGGGGCCAGTACTTGGTTGCGGGGCAAGTGTGTGACGTTCGTAGGTAGATGAGAGTTTGTCCTCACGTGTTTCTGCAGCGCACACATTCTTAAACTCACGCAACTGCATGTCAACACAACACACACGCGCAACGCAACGCCCAACGCACCCGCGAATATGAAGGGCATGCGGCGGTGCGGCCAGTCCACGGCGTCACTCAGGAGGTCCTTGAACTCGGGCCAGGAGAGCAGCGGCTGGCGCGCAGCCTCGGGGGAGGCGGCGTCGGGCTGGCGCAGTCGCGTCACCACGTCCGCGTGCACCAGCGCTGCGAAGCCTGCGTGCGTGCGTGTGGTGCTTTGAGTTTGAGGCATCGTGCGATTGCGTGTTGGTGTGGTGTGTTCATGCGGTGGAGGCGCGATGCATGCCTGGTGAGTAGGAAGGCGTGGCATTTCAGGTGATGTAGGCGTTGCGGCTGATTGCTTGCAGATTTCTAGTTAGTAGACAGGCTGACAGGGTCGCAGCAAGGAGCATGTCGGCACATGAGCAAGTCTGGCGCGGCGTTGTTGTAAAGATCATGGCAAACGGCAACGCGTGAAGACCACAGGCCGCATGCGCTGACGCGCACCTACCTGACTTGGTGGAGAACTCGCCCACCTGGAAGTCAGGCCACAGCACAGGGAGAGGGGTGGCAGGATGCAGGAGATGAGGCGAGCATTGCGTTGAAGTCGCAACAAAGAAACAGAGGAAGCACGTACAGACCCTGGCGGGTTCTTAACAACCTCGCTCCAACAAGCTACTACAGATTCCTTCACCAGTATTGCGGCAATGCATCCATGCGAGCCACGTGGGCAGGGGGTGTAGGAAGCTCAGGTTCTTACCCCATGCTAAAAAGTACAGAGCTTTAGGAGGGCATTACCCTAATCCCTTACTTCCAGATCTGTCGAGCCAGGTCGAGGCCTGCCGGGCACCGCGGCACCACTTGCGGCACCACGCCGCTGCTCCCTTACCACGCTCGCGTGCCCCATGCCCCTCGTGTGCCCCACCCTCAGCCCCTCACCAGTTTGTAGTCAAAGATCTCGGCCCGCTCCCCGAAGTACCAGGCGTTGCCTGTGTGGCCGGGTGTGGCGCGTGCCGGGCAATGCGTCTTGTCACACGAGCACAGCTCCCGGTATGCCCACCATGTCCCAAACGCCCTGCGCCCTTCCCTTCCCTGCCCTCAGCCGCAGGAAGCAGAGCCATCCAGCCATCGCCGACCTGCTCCTTGCATCCATGCCCCCTGTCCCCCATGTTGGCAATGGCGGAAACCCCCGTCACGCGGCCTGCCTGCTCCGCGTCACACCCATGCCTCTCACAACCCCTGGAACCCCTGACCCTCCGGCCCCCGCACGTTATGTCAAGGCACACGCACCGGGCTGCAGGTGCGGCAGTGCAGCGGTGCAGTGCAGTGGCGGCGGCGAGACGCGGCGTGGCGGGCAGCGTGTGGTTGAGCGATTGGCCCGAGGCGTGTGTTGCAGCGCGGTGGGACCGGGGAGCAGCAGGTGGCGTGAGCAGGGGCGTACGCGTAAGGGGGACAGGAAAACGCAGCGTGGTATCCAGCTAGGTGCTGGCGCGTGCCCGTGGCCAACGCACGCAGTTTCACCCCTCCCCCACGCATGCACACGACACGCACACGACAATGCACACACACACACATACACACACACGCCTCACACACCTCATCCATCTCCGCCAGCTCCGGCTCGCCCCTGCTCAGCTTGGGCAGCAGCTCACGACACACCGTGAAGCGCGCCGCCACCTTGTCCAGGTCGGCAGCCTGTGTGCGTGTGTGTTAAGAGTGGTTGTGTGAGAGGGCACATTTCGCGCACGGTATGTTGGACAACGAAACGGAAACGAGCATTTCCCACATATCACGGGCGTGTGCATGAGGAGGCGCTGGATTGAAGGGGTGCGCATGTGCGCATGTGCGGATAGCGAGGTGGTTGGGGTGTAGGGGGAACGCGGGAGAACCTGACGGGTGCAGGGCAGCATGCGCCGGCAGGCTGTCAGTCTAGGTGTCCGAAGCACGCAGCAGCGTCTGACAGAGGTTCGGTGACGCTCGGTCTCACCTTGAGCTTTTCAGGATTGAGCACGAGCTTTGGGTCTATGGCATAGACTGAAAGGATGGCATTACAGGGGGGGGGCGTGTGCGACACGTCAGATGGCAGGTGGGGACTTGCGTCCAGAAGGACCTGGGCACGCACCGTCGACAGGCTCCTTGCCCTTGCTTAGCCCCAGGGCTTCCGTAAGGCTCCATGCTGTCCTGAAGCCCGACGTGGCCCGGTTTTTAGATTTTAGGGCTTGCCGAACGGCGAGTTGCAACATCCTAAACGTGCCCCTTGCAGCCTGGTTCGCGGTCTTGCGTGAGTTGTGTTAGTCCTTTCGCGAGATTAGATTATTTACGCTTTGGTTCCTTTACACACGAAACAGGTTGTGCTTATGCATCGGGCAGTGGCCCAAGGGACGATTCACCAACTCGGAGGCAGTTTGATGAGCGCCGGCCGTATAGCAGCATTTCAGCAACAATGCAGACCCTCGTCGCAAAGCGGTGCTCGCTCTCCAGACCAGTGCCTCGCACGAATCGAACTCGTTTTACGCCAATGGCCCAGGCCAGCACCAATGAGACGCAAACTCTGAAGCAAGTGGTGCTTAAGGTCACGCCACTGACCCCAGAGAACATCAAGCCCTTCGGCCAGGTGCGGATGCGCATGAGCGGATGCTCGCACGCGAGCCTCAAGCAGTCGCAATAAAAGCTTCGCATCGCGTCTGGCCATACAGATAGTGACAACCTCGGATGACGGCAAGATGTTCGATAAGGAGGACGCGCAGCTCGTGCTGGACAAGGGGACACCGAGGTGGGTGGTGCGTGTGGACGCTGGCTGCGGGGCCGGAGGACAGGGTTGGGGGCGCGGTGCGGGCAGTGCGCTGAAGCCACTGCCACGAACCCTTTACGCTATGGGCAGCTCATCCTGCGCAGCTGAACCCCTCCCCCCGGGGTCTTTCATAGCCGCCCGTGCCGCTGCTACCCCAGCTGAAGGGGTTTGGGCCCAACAACACGAACACACACACGCTCACATGATGCGCCCAACACAAAACCCGAACCTCGACCCTCAGGTTTTACATTATGAAGCTGCCGGCCCGCGGTCTGCGCTTCCACCGCATCACCTACCACGGCCAGTGCACCCAGTGCCTCGGGAGCCTGACGCCCGGGCACCCCTGGTGAGGCGGTCTCTGTGATGCGGTGCGATGCTCACGGTACATGTTGTGCGCAGTGCCGTAGCATAAGTGTGTGTACATGTTTGTACACGTGTGTGTGTTTGTGTGTGAGGGAGTACGAGTGTCCGTCAAGGTCGTTCGCAGCGCTGCGGCAGGCACCCAGTAGCAGCCAGCTTGGGGGAGAGCGGCAACCAAGCTCGATGCACATGGGGGGGTGGGCGCGGGCGTGCCTGCAGCAGTGCTCCGCCCCTTCCTTGCTACCTCCTGTCCACCGTCCACCCAACACCTCAACCCCTCGGCTATGCCCTGCGGATTGGAGCCCGCCGGCCGACCAGCCACGCCCCATCCGGTTCCCACCCACCCACCGCATTGCCGCCCCCCCTCCGCGGCTTGCGCACCCACACTTTCAGGTACGTGGCCCTGGCGGCGCCCACGCTGTCTTTGGACCAATGGCCGCGGCCGGAGGACATCCGTGTGTTCAAAATCCCCTTTGGCTGCTTCGTCAAGTTCGAGGTCGGCACCTGGCACGCAGGTGCGTGCGTGCGCACGCGCGCGCGCGTGTGTGTTCGCGCGCGCGTGTGTGTGTGTGTGTGTGTGTGTGTGTGTGTGCGTGTGTGTGTATGTGTATGTGTGTGTGTGTGCGCGCGTGTGTGTGTGTTTGTGTATGTGGGTGTTGGGAAACAGGAGAAACGGACAACGTGTGTGTGCATGTGCGATGCGGACGAGGTGGTGGGGTTGGGGCTTCAGGTATGCTAGCTAGGTGATGCAGGGGTGCCACCGCCGCCGCCTCCTCTTCCACATCCTTTTACTCCTCGCCCTTCTCCACCAGCCCCAGCTTAAAGCGCACTGGTGGCTGCACTCCCGCTATTCCCACCGTTCGCCATCCCATGGCCCCCACCTCAACGAAACTCACTTGGATCCGGTTCCCGCCGCCTGTCCACCCAAACCCCACACGCAACCCTACACCCGCCTGCCCCCCCACCGCTGCCCCCCATTAGGCCCGCTGTTCGCCGCGCCCGGCTCCATCGACTTTTACAACCTGGAGCTCTCGGACACCAACGTGACGGACCACAACACACACGACTACCGGAGGGACAACGGCATGGAATTCGTGGTGGTGGATGAGGAGCTAGGGGCATAGAAGGCAGCTGGGTGGCAGTGTGCGGCGGCTAGGCGGCTAGGCGGCTAGGCGGCTAGGCGGCTAGGCGGCTAGGCGGCTAGGCGGCTGAGTGGCTAGCGTTAGGATTGTTCGGGAGCTAGAGCGGGAGTCGAGAGAGTGAAGGTCTTGACGGGGTTTCTAGCTGGTGTGGCTGATGGACTGCAGGGGCCTGTGGGGGATGCGGGGTGTCCCATGTGTGGAGGTAGAGGAAAATGCAGGTTTGTTGGTGGCGCGTTGGGGTTGGGGTTGCGTGGCTCGGATGCCGAGTGTCACGAGCGTGCCTGGATGGTGTGCTGATGCATTGGCATGAAAGGCAGGTAATGCCGGCAGGTAATGCTGGCTGTAGCGAGGCGGGGTGCGACTTGTCACTGCTGTGGTGTCACTGCTATGGTGTCATTGCTGTGGTGTCATTGCTGTGGTGTCATGTCAGTGCTGTGGTGTCAGTGCTGTGGCGTGCGATGGGACAGTGTTAAGGCAGGTTGGTGAAGTCCCGTAGGGTGCAGCTATTTCCCAGACCCCAGCAGATGGCAAACAATTTGCAACGGCAGTGCAGGAGTGCGCGGCTGGTCGGACGCCGGAGTTACTGTACCGACAAGTTGCTGGCTGGCTGGGAGTCACTGCTGTGGTGTCACTGCTGTGGTGTCATTGTTGTGGTGTCAATATTGTGGTGTCACTGCTGTGGCGCCCTGACACCGCAGCATGGCGAGGCAAACAGCGAGATGGACAGGGGGCGATCTGCTGGCCAGCCAGGTCGAGTCGGTGAGTCTCCATCCCTCGAGCGGCCCTGTCGGCCGACATCGCGAGCATGAACGAGCATGAGCGCTGCAAGCATGTTGTTGCAAAGGTCTGGCAGCCGGGGAAGGGTTGTGCAGGCAGCGGTGTGCGCAGTGCGAGTTGCTGGTTTGCTGGCTCATTCACACGGCCCCCAGAGGGCACCCGCCTCCGCCTGCTTTGGGAATGTCTTGCCGCCCGCTCGTATCCTTACATCAACACACAGCCTCAGCGGCCGATAGCAGGGCAGGCTGCTTACGAACTGGTGGACAGAGCCTGGGGTTGTATCACCGCACTGACCGCAGGGACCTCTGCTCACACCCGCCCAGTAGCACACACACAGCGCGCGAGGCCTCCTGCTGCGCGTCCTCTACACACGCCCCCAACTCCCAAGCCCCCCAAACCAATACGCAATTATGCTCAACGGCTAGATGCCTTGCAGCACTCCAACGAGACGAAACCACTCCCACCACCGATCCCACCCTTGGTTCCTACTGGGCATGGTCAAACGACTGCCTCCCCAAGCCAGAAGCCAGAGCTAGCAACGTCAACATCAGCACCGTAAACAGTTTCAAGCAATCACGTCACATTTTGAAGCCCAGACTGAAGCTCATCTTCTTGCGGCCCTTGCCCAAGATGAGCGCCTGCTGCTTCTTGACGTCCTCCTCCTCCTTCTTCTTGCTGCAGCACACATGAGTACACAGGAATGGGAAGTGGTGGTAAGCACGGGACATGCGAGGGGTAGGGAGCGCATGGGGAAGACAGGGACAGTTGCGGTGTGGCTAGTTTGGATGCACAGTGTGGATGGGATGGCTTGGTTTTCAGGACAGGTTGCGGGCGTGTGCATGCATCAGGCGCGTGGACTTGCGGCATAGGCGTCAGCGGGTGGTGAGCGGCGGTGGTTGCTGTTGCGATGATGCAGTGTTGCAACATTGCAGTTGCTTCGACGCAGCCGACTCACACAGCCCTCACCTTCACGAGCACGAGCACCTTCCTTCCTTCCTCCCGTCCACCATAGCCACCCTCGCCGCCCCCAAATGTCACCACCACCACCACCACCACCACCACCACCACCACCACCACCACCACCACCACCACCACCACCACCACCACCACCACCACCACCACCACCACCACTACCGCCACCGCTCCTCCTCACCGCTCCTCCTCCTCCTTCTTGGCTGCCTGCTTGGCCTGCAGCTCCAGGAAGTGCCGCTCCAGCTGCCGCGCCTCCTCCTCCGCACGCCGCTGGGCGGCAGCCTCCGCCTGCGGGGGACGGACGCAATGCGGTGCAGCAGAGGAGGGGAGCGGAGGCGCGGGTTCGGGGGCGTGGCGTGCGTGTGCACGTGTGCGCGGACGGTGCTCTGTGACGCGCCCCAACCCCGGGCATGCCCTCCCCCCATCTTACACGAATCCGCCACCCGAAAGATCAAACACACGCGCAGCCTCCACACGCGCAACCGAACCCCTCCCCTATCTTGCAAATACGGTTGCCTCTTTCGCTCGCACGCCTTTCTGCTCACACCGTTTGCCTTTTCACTTTTGCACATGCGAGCATCCCGCCCTGGCGCTGGTCCCTTCCTCGGCGCCCGGGCTCCGTTGATGTCCGTACGTCTAGGTGGGTATTGCCTAGTCTGCTAGTCAAAACGTGCGCGCGTCTGTTACTCGCGAACCCCCCCCCAATCACCACACGGCCTCGCCCGCACCTCCTGCCTCTGCGCCGCCTCCAGGTCCAGCAGCTCCTGCTGCTGCGCGCGGATGGCCTCGCGCCGGGCCTCCTCCTCGCGGCCGGAGCGCTCGCGCTCAGCCACCAGCTCCCGCTCCACCTGGCCATGGGGCGAGCGGGGGTGTGTAGTGTGTGTTAAAAAAAACGCAACGAAAGCCCGCCCAGAGGGTGTGGAGTGTGTGTGTGTGTGTGTGTGTGTGTGTGTGTGTGTGTCGGGGAGGGGCCATCGGGAAGTCGGATAGTCGGTGTGGAGTTTGAGCAACGCTGCCCGAATTCACGCTACCAGCTCAAAACAAGCATGCACGTCTGCAAGCCCCCGTTCCCGTCCCCCCCCATCCCCGGTGGGGCGTGTTCATCCGGCTCTCATGGATGGCAGCATCCCGCCTCCTCCCCTCCTCGCCGCACTCGCTGGGCTTCGACATCCAACCGATCCCCACCCGGGTTGGGTTTGGTTCAGTTTGGGCTGGAATCTACAACCCCCATAACCCCGTGCCCTAACCCTCTCCCCGCCCCGCGCTGCCCTCCCCCCAAAACTCACCTGCTCCTCTATGGCCCTCCGCTCCCGCTCCAGCCTGCTGCTGAGCTCGCGCTGCACCGCCTCGCTGCCCAGCACCGCCGCCACGCGCTCCTCCACGTAGGCCGCCACGCGCCGCTCCAGCTCCTCAGCCACCAGCCGCGACTCCAGCTCAGCGCGCTTGCTGCGGTGGTGGCGGGGAGGAGTGCTATCAGGGCAAACGCTAAGAGTGACAAGAGGAGTGTGTATGGTATGTGCGCAAGTGAATTCGTTGAGGGTGGGCCAGGAGGCTCGGGGCGGCGTTAACGAGGGGCGGTTAGGGGCGTCAGGGCCCCACTGACCCCAGATCACCAAGGACGCCAACCCTGTCCGCCCCCTACAACCCAGCACTGCGACATTCCCCTCACAGGCCTACCAGTGCTTATCCCCAACACAGCTCCACACAACCTCACACAGCCTCACACAGCCCCCCACACAGCCCCACACCAGCTCTCACCGCTGCAACGCTTCCTCAGACAGCAGGCCAGTGCTGGCGTCCGCGCCGCCGCCGCCGCCGCCACCTCCGTCGCCGCCGCCGACCTCTCCCTCCCCGTCCTCATCCTTTGCACCTGCCCGCCGGCGCGGCGCCGCCGCTGCGCCGGTAGCAGCACCGCCAGCGCCGTCAGCCGCTGGCGCCGCCGCCTTTTTGGCATCACGATCCCGGCTCCGGCTGCGGCTCCGGCTGTGGCTGCGGCTCCCGCTGCGTCCTGATTTGGCGCCGCGCGGCCGGCGGCTGCGGCCCTTCGTGCCCGGCGAAGCGGAACGCGAACGGCCGCTGCTGCGGCTGCGGCTCCGGCTGCTACTGCCGTCGCTGCGGCTACTGCTGCGGCCGCTGCTTCTGCTGCTGCTGGAGCGGCCGGACACAGATTTGGACTCCGAGCGGGAGCGCGAGCGCCCGCCGCGACGCCGGCGGTGGCGGCGGCCGTCCCGGGACCCGGATTCCGAATCCGAGCCGCGTGACCGGGATGCGGAGCGTGACGGCCGCCGCCGCCCACGCGAATCTCTCCCGCGCTCGCGCTCGCGCTCCCGTTCCCGTTCCCGCTCGCGGTCCCGATAGCCGTACTCCCTGTCCCTGTCCCTGTCCCTGTCCCGGTCCCTGACGGCTCGGGTGTCACGGTAGCTGTCAGATCTGTGGTAGTAGTCACGTCCGCCGCTCCGATGGTCCCTATCCCTATCCCGGTCCCGATCTCGGTACGGGTCCCGGTCCCGGTCTCGCCGGTCGCCACCCCTGTCGTACGAGGCATCGCGCCGGTCGTATGGCTGATCCCGCCTGCCGTACTCTGATCGGGCGTCCCGGTCCCGGTCCCGGCCATCGTCCCGGCGGCTGCCGGCGGCGGCGCCAGCGCCACCGTCGTATCGGTCGTTGGGGGAGGGGGAGCGCGAGCCGCGCGGCGGCGGCGGCGACTCCTCACGCCGCGAGCGTTTCTGCGAAGCCTCCTTGTCGCCGCCGCCCGCGGCTCGGTCGCCATCGCTGCCCCTCCTCTCCCTCTCCTTCTGACTGCCGTCCTTATCCCTGCTTTTGTCCTTGTCCTTGCTTTTATCCTTTTCCTTGTCTTTCCGCTTCGAGGCCTTTCCGCTGCGCTCCTTCTCGCCACTGCGCGGGAGGGTGGACACGAGTCAGGAGGGAGTATAGGGGTTTGGGGGGGGGGGGGGAAGCCGTGTAGGGGTGGGAATGTGTGGACACAGGCGATGGGGGCATTGCGGGCACGGTGTGGCGGTGGAGTACCGAACACTTCATGCCCCCCCAGGGCAATCCTTTGGAGGCCGTCTCCGCCCAGTGGTGGGCGCGCCTCCTCACTGACTCCAGGATTTGGGGTTGTAATTGTCTCTGAAGCCTGATGAGAATGCCATCGCGCATCCAGCGCAACAAGCATCAACCTTTTTGGAGTGCATGAGGGGGACGGTGCGCAGCTAGACCCGGCACGCAGGCCCAAACGCACACGCAGGCCCATACACACACGCGCCCAGTGGCACAGTGTCCCCCGGCCTGCCCACAGTTTCGCCTCTTGCCATTCAGGCTTGCCCGTGGCTCGCCCAGAGGCTTACCGCTCAGGGCTCCGCGACGCCGAGGCGTCACGCGTGCGCTTGCTCCCCATGGTGCACGGCTGCTACCGCCGCGCGTCTACCGGCTACCTCCTACGTTAACCCTAAGCTTAGCACATGAGCGTTGAGCTTTCAAGGCCACAGTCGCGTAAAGAGCTGCGTTGTGCGGGCGTGCAGGCAAATTGTGCCCTGCCCGATACGTGCGCAGGCTTGTGAGGTTGATTTGCTCGATATGGCACGCCACAAATTTATATATCTGAAGCTGTGTACACATATATGAAGTTGCAATGATCTGCGCCCATGCAAAACTCCCGCTCGTGGAGCGTCACGCACGACACGCACAACGTCAGATTGTGTTTCCATACATTCAGCACATATATACTGTAGACGAGGGAGCGGTGCACTCTCGCCGCTGCGCGTGCAGCTGTTAGTCTTTTGATCAAGTGATGCTGTGTACCCTCATATGGATTTGAGTTGAGCATATACGATAATCAATAGCTCACACGAGACAAGCTGATTAAATGGCGACCACCTCCGCGCCGACGAGTGAGCCATGGACTTTTGACCTGGTCGGCCAGCTTAGACAGAAGTTTGGATTGGGTCCGGAAAACTGGGATCGCTTTAAGGGCCAGGCGGCCGAGGTGCCGGGAGCCGATGTTCCGCCCTCTGGCGCGCACGTCACGCTTAAGGACCTGTCCAGGTGCGCCGGATTCAGATGTAATTGCATGCTTCGACCGGCTGCACCCCGAAAGAAGGTTTCTGAGCAAGTGCACGCCCGGAATTTCGGTCGCAACACCACGGTCGCAAGCACCTGCGTCGGGGAACGCTCCTCAAAACAACTTGAGCCTTGTGAAGCCCGGGAGCTTTCGCGGGGGGACCGCCACTGAGCCAGGGGGGGGGGCAAACCGGCCTCGTGTGTGCGGAGGGTCCTGGAGTGGACATCCCACGCAGCGCCTGTACACGCGGCTGCTTTGGGCCTTCCCTTGACCTCCCTGTAGCGGACCCAAATCTCGATGCATGTGTGAAAAGCCTCGCTAAGGGGGGCGCGCCAGGCGATGACCCACATCGCGGCGCACGCGTGTCAAACCACTCTCTACTCCGGCGCTCATTCCGCCCCAGACCCCCCGGCAAATCAAGTTTGGATCGTGCATGCCACGGCCTCTCTCCGCATGCATGGCGGGGTGGGTGGGGGGGCGGAGCACCCGTGGATCCACACGCCGGCGCCCTTAATGCCTTGCTGCCTTCCTTCCACCCAATCCAATGCAACACAGGCCCGCGGAGTCGCTGCCGGCTCGCGCCGACGAGGCGGCTGTGCAGGCCGCGTTGGCGGACGACGGCGGCTGGGTGGGCACCCCCGACCCCTCCAAGTAGGACTGAAGCAGGAGGCTGGGGACCCGGGGGTTCAGGGGTGCTTGAGGCATACAAGAACGTGTGGTGTGGGCGGGCCGGGCTTGTGTGGGTGCCGTACGTGGGCAGGTTGCAAGGGGCGTCTTTGTGTGTGTGTTCTGTTTGCAAGCTGCGATGGCGGGCGTTGCCTACAAGCGCCGTTCGCATAGGTGCTGACTCGCACGCACGCACACACACGCACGGGTCTTCTTCCATGTTCGTTTCCACACACGCACACGCCATCACGTGGTGCAGGTATGCCGCCGGCACGACGCAGCTGAGCGCCCGGGAGCTGCAGGAGGAGGTGGCAAAGGGCAACGTCATGACATGGAAGGTGCGGGGGCGTGCGTGCGTGTGTGTGTGTGTGTGCGTGTGTGTGTTGTGCCCCGTGTATTCCCTCCCGATGTTCCCCTCCCTGTCTCACCCCTCCTCTTGGTTACGGATACTAACCCGCTCAGTCGGCTGCCCACTTCGCGTCGCACGTCGCATTGCAACCCAATATCCATCCCGCCCCCCATCGGCACTTCCATTTATAATACACGCCGTTTGCATGAATGGCTACTCCCCCGCATCCCCCCCCCCCACACACAGGATTTCAAGCAGCAGGTGTCGGGGCTGCAGGGGCCGGAGCGGGAGGCGCTGCTGGCGCTGGTGGCGCAGCGCGTGGCGGCGGAGCGCATGTTCTTCACACTGGAGGACGGCAGCAAGGTAAGGGGTTACATGCGGTGGTTATATGCGGTGGTTTATGCGGGGATTGCATGCGGTGGTTACTTGCCCGAGCCCAAGCTAATAGGTTCCAGTTGTCAAGGAGTGTGCGTGTGATTGGGGGGGGGGGGTTGCGGGGTTGTCGTCCTGTTGGAGCCTTGTTTATCACGGTTTGGCACTGCTGGCCTGGGGTCCTTTTGCTGCCAATGCGACCGCATGGGTGGTAGATGGCGCTGGGGTGTTGCCCACGGGTGTTGGTCACGGGTGTTGCCCCCCACCCTCCCACAACAAACCGCCGCCGGCTGCCTGGGGTCTTCGTCCCTCCCCCGACGCTTCGTTCCCGCCCCTCATTGCCTCACCCCTCCCCTCCCCTCCCCTTCCTCCGTCCTGCCTTCTTTCCCCGCCGTCACTTCTTACTCATGAATGTAACCCCCCGGCCCCTGGCTGCTTTTGCAGGTGTCGCTGTGGGACCTGCAGCAGTACGTGGACAACAACCCCGAGTTGGCGGCGCTGGCGGCCAGCGTCAGGCGGATAGCCGTGGCGGACCCCGAGGTGGGCCGCAGGAGGGCGGTGGGCCGCAGGAGGGGCGCGGGGCGGTGGGGTGGGGCGGGGCCCGGTGGGGCAGTGGGGCGGGGCGGGGCCGTGGGGCCGTGGGGCGGGGCCGTGGGGCGGGGCCGTGGGGCGGGGCGGGGCGGGGCGGGGCGGGGCGGGGCGGGGCGGGGCGGGGCGGGGCGGGGCGGGGTCGGGTGGGGCGGTGGGGCGGGGCCGGGAAGGGCAGGGCACTTGTGGAGCCGTGGGGCGGTGGGGCGGCGGGGCGGCGGTGCACGGCACTGGAGCTTTTGCAGTTTCTGGCATACGACGCGAGTGCCTGTGTCGGGGAGCAGCAAGGGCTATGCGCTTATGAAGGCATACTGGTCTTGTGGGGAACAGGGGAGGGCTCACCCGCCATGCCCGCCTAGCCACGCCACCCCTGCGGGTGCGCCCCGCCACACCTCACCTCTGCTGCACCCCCGTCACCCCTGCCAACCCTCCCCGCCACCGCCGCTAACCCCGCCACCCCTGCTAACCCTTCCGCCCCCGTGGCTACCGTCTACTGTCTACCACTTCCACTACTAACCATGAATGTTACCCCCCTTTATCCGCCCCCCGCCAGGACCCCGCCGGCCGGCCGCTGCCGGGCGGCGGTGCCAGCGGTCTGGATCGCAGCCGCGGTCTGACAGGTGCCGCGCACATGAGCGGCCAGGAGGCGGAGGAGCTGGAGCTGGACTGGGTGGGTGGGTGGGGATGAGGGTGGGGTGGGTGGGGGTGAGGGGATGAGTGGGTGGGGGTGAGGGCGTGGGGATGAGGGCGTGGGGGTGAGGGCGTGAGGGTGAGGGCGTGGGGATGAGGGCGTGGGGGTGAGTGGGTGGGGGTTGGGGGCGTGGGGGTGAGGGCGTGGGGGTGAGGGCGTGGGGGTGAGTGGGTGGGGGTTGGGGGCGTGGGGATGAGGGCGTGGGGGGTTGGGCGGGGGGGTACATTCATGATTATTTAGAAAGTGAAGGCGTAGCCAGGCACAGGAGTAGAGGGAGGCAGCTGAGGCACGGCACGTGGGTGTTAACTTTGAACCAATCCCATAAGGAAACAGTCGCGCTGCAAGGAGAAACTGCAGCCGCATATGCGAGCTGTGGTACATCACCATAGGTAGTCGGGCGGAGGGTACATCACCATAGGTAGTCGGCACGTGGGGGCCCGGCCACTGGCGACCGGGGGCGGTGGCATGGAGAGCGTGAGGGTGGCTCAGGATTGGGGGCGTTGACACCTGGGGCGGCACGCCGCCGTGCCGTGTGAGCTCTGCATGCATGCTGGGGCGAGCACACCACATTGTCTTCCTCAACACACGCGCCCTGCACCTGCACCTGCACCACTCCTCCCGTAACCAACCACCCCCTATCCACCCTACCGCCCATCCACCCCACCGCCCACCCCTGCAGGGCCAGGTGGGCCGCGGCGCGCTGTGGCGGCGGCGGCCCACTCGCTGGCTGCTGGGCGGTCTGGACGGCGTCAAGGACTGGGAGCTGGAGGCGTACGCACACGAGCCGCTGGCCAACCAGGTGCGTGTGTGTGCATGTGTGTGTGTGTGTGTGTGTGTGTGATCGTGGTGGTGGGTAGTTTATTCCAACTCCTAACTAAACCAAGACCCAGCACCAGCCCCCGGAGCGCGAAGGAGGTATGCAATGCAGCTTGGGGCGGGGCTGCCGGCTTGTTGGCGCTAGCTAGCTAGCTGGGTTTTGGACACGAAGACGTGTCTGGTCACGGACACCCTCGTCAGTACGCTCGACCCTCGCACCCGCCTTAACGCCCCCGTGCCCTCCCTCCCACCCCCCCTTTAACCCCACAGCTGCTGGGCGCCAAGTACGGCGGCCGCGACCCGCGTGCTGTGGTGGCGGACCCCGCCTACGCCGCCGACGTGCTGCGCGCGGGGCCGCTGCTGGGCATGACGTTCGTGCTGCGTGCGGCGCGCGACCTGCCCCTGCAGGAGGTGGCCAGGTGTGTGTGTGGGGGGTGGGCAGCGTCGCACGCGCCGTGGGGGTGAAGCGGAAGTGGGCGGCTGGCAGGGATGAGGGAGGGTTGGTGGGACGGGCTGAGGCGGCTTGACAGGAGCAGCAAGCCGCATTGCCTGCCTGACCCACGCACCCGCATGACCTGCTTGCCTGCTACATGGGCCTGTTGCCTCCCAGCGGCTGATGAGGGCACCATACCCTCCTTTCCCACCCACCCACCCACCCACCCTCCTTTTCCACCCACCCACCCACCCACTCTCCTCCTCCTCCTCCTCAGCTCCTGGCGCGGGCTGCTGGGCAACTACCTGCAGCGCCAGGCGCCGCTGAGCCTGCCCAAGGCCGTGCGCCCCGCACACCTGGTGAGAGCGGGCCCGGGGGTGGGGCGCCGCGGCTGGCGTGCAGGGTCGGGGGTGGCTGGGCTCGGGCGGATGGACCCCAGATAGGGCCCCTGCGCGTGGAGCGAGACGTGCACGGACGTTAACGCGTGGGGGCGTTGGCTTGTCATGAGTATTGGTGGCTGCGGTTGCGGCGGCGGCGGCTGGGGCCCTTGAGGTCCGCCCGTGCAAGCACGATCGTTTGGCGCCATGGCACAACTGCCCGAACACGCCCTCGCGCCATCACCAGTTGCTGATGGCGTATGTTGCTGTCCTGCGTCCTTTAGCAAACAACCACGCACACACACACACACACACACACACACACACACACACACACACACACACACACACACACACACACACACACACACACACACACACACACACACACACGCACACGGCGTTTTTCACTTCTGCTCTCAAACACACACAAATTGAACACCCCATTCAAACCAGGACCCCACCGACCTCAACGGCGTGGCCTGGCCCGCGCTGCTGTCGCGCCCCGCGGCGGCGGCGCACGCGGCGGCGGAGGCGGAGGCGGCGGGCGCCGTCCCTGACGACGAGATGGGCGTGGCGTGGCGGGTGCAGAGCGGCAAGGAGGCGGCGGCCAGCGTGGCCGCGGCTCAGCAGCTGCTGCAGGTAGGGGCGGATTGTGTCACGTGTGTGGCAAGGGGAGATAGAAACGAGATGTGGGTGCAATGCGCGTGTGTGCGGCGACGCCAACCTGCCTGGCGACTTTGCTGGGGCTCAAGACAGCTCGCGCTTAGGCCGTCACCTCAGGTGCTATCAGTGGCCCGTCACTGACAGCGCGACCCAACCGCACGCAATGCCGCACAGTCGCTGCCGGACGCGCTGTGCCCCGGCCCCTCGCCCGCCGCCTGGCCGCTGACGGGCACGAAGCTGGTGGATGAGGGCGGCCGCAACTGGCGGCGGGGCGGCAGCGTGTGGGTGACGCTGCAGCCGGAGGGAGGCGTGCTGGTGCAGGGTGAGTGAGGCGGGGGCGTGGGGTCCCGGAGTCGCGGAGGCGTGAGGTTTGGGGCTTTATTACCGTGCGGTGGTGGCCGTGGCGGGGAGGTTGAGGGACGGAGGGGTGAGTGAGGTGGGAGTGAGTGGAGGCACGGAATCGAGGGCAGCGCAGGCAGCGCCCACCTCTTGTCTGAACTAGTTTTGTTTTTCACTTTTGAAGCATTGCTGCACCCTGTTTCGCCGCATCAAATTGCACCAATCAACGTACGTTTCTCGCTCGTCCCTGTTCTCCGCCCCTCGCAGCACAAACCGGCGGTGTGGTGGGCGAGCAGGAGTCCTACTTGCTGACACACGTGCAAGGACAGGAGGCGCTGGCGGGTGAGATGCGAAATTCATTGCATTGTGTGTTGCGCCTGCACCGCTTTGTTTGGTGGCTGCTACCGATGCGACCCGACCCGGACCTTTCCGGAGCCTCTTTCGCAACCCCGCGGCGCCCAATCAACACCGCCTCCTTCCTGACTAGCCATGCCTGAATCCCCTCCCCGGAAAACACCTGCAGGCGCCGTCATGTCGGCCTTCATGGGGCCGCAGCCGCTGGACCCGGAGCTGGCGGCGGCGGCGAGGTCGGTGCTGCTGGTGCCGGCCAACGGCTTCACGGTGCGTCGGGGCTTGCGCGAGGGTCGGGGCCGCGCGGGTCTGGGGCTTGGGCCGTAGCGATAGGCTTGCTTTACAAATCCACACGGGGTTATGAACGCCCACACTAGTCATGCTAGAAGAAGGGACAGTCGGGTGGTGGGTATGGGGCGCCCGGCCGGACGCAGGCACGGCCGTTTGGCTCGGGGAGCAAACGGGAAGAACTGTCAGCTCAGCCTGGTTTCAATGGATAGAATCGTCGGACTGTCGGCACCAATGGCAGTTGTCGCAGCTGCCCACACGCGCAATGTATGCAGTGTTCGCACGGCCCATGTCTCTCCGCCCCTCTCCCTCCGTACCCCACAGGCTGCCAACAAGGAGCGCGACCCCAACCACCCACTCTACCCCTCCTTCACCGGCGTGCGCCCTGGCCGGGCACCACGCGACGTGGCCGCGTACACCCTGGCCGGAGGCCGCACGCCGCTCCTGGCCGCGGGTGAGGCTGCGTGGCTTTGGGGGGGATGGGAGTACGGCAGCTGCTGGGGTGCGGGTTCAGAGGAAAGCGAGTCACGTGTGTGGCGTGTGTCAGTAGCCATCTGAAAGAACAACAGCACGGGCCAGGGGGCTTGCCTAATCAAAGATTACTGGGGCGGAGATGATGACAAGCCAAATAGGCGGGTAGGCTCTGGACGGGGGTTAACATTGCGATCTGGTGTCCAGATCTGTAGTCTGCATGCAAGCATCACAAACGCCCGGCAGCCCTGGACACGCCTCGTCCTTCTCGCCTCGTGTTGCCGGTGTGGGAGCAGAGGGGGGGCGCGCACTGACGCGGGCGCACGCATGGGGCAGCTGCGTGCGTAGTATGCGGTGGCGTAGCTCGGGATGCGGTCCCTCCCTTGCACGGCTGCGTCACGCACGCCCCGAAATCCCCGGACACCTCACATCCGCCGACTCAACGGGCACCTGCTCCTGCTGCCAACCCTGTAGGCGGCCCCGGCGAGGCAAAGCTAGCGTCCGAGCTGCGGACCGTCATGGAGGCAGCCCTCGCCGCCGCAGCTCGCGCCGAGGCCGAGGCATTGGCGGACGCGGCGACCTCCCCGTCTTCCACGTCCTCGCGCGCCGCACCCGCAGCGGCCCTGGCGGAGGCGGAGGCGGCGGAGGCGCGCCGCGCGCGCGGCCGCGCCGCTGCGGCGGCGGTGATGGCGGAGGGTCTGCGGCGGTTGGGCCCGGATGCGGTGGCGATGCTGGAGCGAACGGCGGCGGAGGCGGAGGCGCCGCAGGGTGGCGGCGCGGTGGTGGTGGCGGGCGCTGGGTCCGCGTCAGGGGAGAAGGGCGTAGGGCTGACGAGCAGCGACATCTTCAGCCTGGCGCGCACGTTGGAGCAGGAGTGACGTGGCTGATTACCAGTGGTGTTGAGCATGATATCGTGGGGTGTTGCCATCCTCAGTTGAGGCTAGACGTCAGGTTTGTGTGGGTCTGCCTGTGGGGCGGGCAACCGTGCTGTGTGCGTGCACCAAGGGCGAGGAAGTACAGGAAATGCGTGTGGTCGTCCAAGAGAGGTAGGGGCCGGGGTAGGGCGGGGGTTTGTGGCCCTTACACAAGTAGACGGCGGTGGTTTCGCGCTCCAACAGATCCGCTTTTGCGTAACGCTGAACTCTCGGAAAAGCTCGCTCACATGCGTGCTCCAGTCAACTCGTTGCTCGCGAGGCCATAAGCGGATTTGATCGTTGACACCAAGTCTGCATGGCATTTGCAGCTTGTAATGCTACTGCGCTGAGCGTGAAGGGCCTCGGATCCGCTGTCGATGGTCCACGAATTTGCATGAACCATCAGTATCTCGGCGTTACAAGCAAACGCCCTTGAAGCCGTCTACAGCCCCTAGGATCTCCATAACCTTCATGACGAGGCACTCCGGGTGCTTAAGGCGGCGGCAGATTTGGCCTTCGCTACCTCCATCCCATTGCTGACTGGGCAGCTGACAGGGCAGCAAAGACGTCGACGAGAGCGCCTGCGCCATGTCCCGACAGTAAACTAGACTTAAAAATACATAACATACCGCACGGACCGGCAGGAAACCTATCCTGCGACAGATTTTGAGACCGCGCCATATCAATCGAGCTTCCGCTTGCCTGCGCTTCCGACTTGCAGTCGACCGGTCTGCACCACGAAATCGTGTAGTGTTGCTGCCATAGCCTGACACAATGCGAGGCTCCACTGGCGGCCCCTGCTGCCACTGCGGCACCGTCGCGACTCCCTGCTGGCGAAAGGGGCCCTGCGACAAGCCGGTGCTCTGCAATGCGTGCGGCAGCCGGTACCTGGTCAAGGGCTCACTCGCTGGGTACTTCCCTGGCGCGCGCCGGGCGAGTGCGGGCACCCGTAGCGAGGCGCCTCAGATTCAGGCGACCGTCGTTTCCGCGGCCGGCAAGTCTGCTGCGCGGAAATCCGCCGCGCTGTCGTCAGTAGCCGCATCTGCTGGTGCCAAGCGCAAGGTGCAAGAGCTGGACGGGTAAGCGCGGCGGTGGTGGGAGCGTTAGACAATCTGTTGAAAACAGGTGGGACGCCGGCCGGAGACTTCTTCGCCCGCTCTAAGTGTATGAAACATATTCCGCAGGAACGAAACCGGTGCCAAGCGCATCTTCAACAACTACGAGGCCCTGGAGGAGCTGCGCGCGTTCTTTGCCAGCAGCCGAGGGCCGCAGGCGCCAGCCCAGACCTCGGACTCTCAGGACTCGCAAGGCCAATTCCGGGACGAGGCGCAGTACCTAGACGCGAGCTCCGACGATGGCCTGGTGAGAAAGAGAAAGGGGCGCGGGACCCTTTCAATGTTCAACCGACGAAAGGCGATTGAGCTTGTGTGCACTCTCATGGGGCCAGGAGCAGCTTTTCGTGCACCTGGCAACAACCTCTGTGGCATAGCGGGGATGGATGCGGCCGGATACAAGCTATGCAGCTACCTCCCCCCACTTGATGTGACCTCTCGGCCCGAATTGTCGTCGCACTTAAGGGGGCTCAGCCTGCAGCGAGCGCGTTGTGTAGCCGCATCTGCAATCAAATGCATAACGTTTTCATGGCGTTACTTGGTCGGTGCCGGGGGGGGCGCGGCCGATGAACTGCCTGTGCTAGCGACCAGACCGACCTTCACCCCAGCAACCTTACGGCGATTAGTCCTCACCTTGCATCATCATGGACGTACCGGTTCTGCACACCGCACTATCCGCTTTTCCAGCTTGACCCGTTCATCCCCTCCCCCCCTGCGCAGGAGCACCCCGACTCGGAGCCGGTGGCGGCTTTGCGCCACATGCGTGCCCCCCTCAACGCCACCACGGCGGCAAACTACTCGGCACCGCACGTGCCGACTTTCCAGCGGCGGCCGCGCAAGCAGCTGCACCCGGTGCCGTGCTCCTGCTAAGGGCTAAGCAGGCTCGCACTGCGTCTGCGTGTGCGCGGGACTAGCACACTCTTGACCGTGTCTGACCGCAGAACTGAAACATTTTGACCCGAGGGTAAGCAGGCGCGTTTCTGCTTCAGGGCCCATGGGAACACGACCGCCCATGGGTTTCCGATTTCCTGGCAGCGCCGCCGCCCGTATTAAATAAACGTTTCATCTACAAGTAGATTTTGAGGGGGGCAATGGGGTCTTGGGTCTTCGTCCGAACTCCTATTTTTGGGTGGCCGCTCCCCGGGCCTTCCAGGCACGTTGCCTGTCCGGTGGAACCACCGCTTTTGCAGTTGCGTTCGATATCTGCGTCCAGCAACATACGCCTGCTCGTGATGACAATGGCACGCCCATGCAAAGCCCTGTTACAGCCCCTGTCGGGAGCGCGGGGCACGCGTGCCCCCAACGCCCCGCATGTGGGTCAGGTTTGCAATGGGTGGGCGACAGGCAAGCTGGCGCAGACTATTGCGTTGTCAGCGTTGATGTAGCTTTGAATGGGTTATCACATGTGTGTTTTACCTTGACTAGTAGATGGATCGAGTATACATAGTGTTCTGGGGCAGTGAGCCGGAACGGGGTCGCGGGGTCTCGAGGAGTTTGTCGCGTGACTGGTCTCTCTCGGAGGCGAAGATTGACAGGGCCTCGGTTTGCTGCTGTGGCCACACATGCATGGGCGGAAGAGCTCTCGGTGTTGGATAAAAGCGACTGCTTCCGGCTGTTGCGCCCGCGCTCCCCCGCAATGGGTTGGGGCGTGCGCCGGCCAGGAAGGGTTCGTGTGTGTCTGCGTGACGTGGCTTACCAGGACAGGACAGGAGGCCGCGGGAGCGCATCCGGACCCCGCTCGTCTCTGCCGCGTGTTTGCGGCGCGGGCATGTACGGTTGATGCAAAGAGTGTGAGCGAGCGAGGCGTGTGGGGGGGCCGAGGAGAGGAGCTGCGCGGTCCAAAGGACCTGCGGCTTTTGTATGGCGATGCGGCAGGTGCTCGCAAGGACGTACGGTGGGTCGCGGGGACACGAAGGGCACGAGAACCAGTAGTCGATAACTTGCGGCGTAGGTATACACTCATGTGTTTACTTTGTTGATAGATCAAGTGTGGTATGCCCTCTTGTAGGGCTATGCAAAACACATAAATGGTTGGATAGTGCCCCATCGCATTAGGCTTTTGCTGGTTAGGCGACATGATTCTTTGCACACAGTTATCGACACGTCACCCGCCCGCATGCGAGGGTGGGAAATGCCCGGCACCACGACTCTCGGTACCCGTTTGGGGCGGGTTCGGCAGATAGCTAGCCGCAACCCGCCCCGGCGTGATTCTTAGTCGTAGTCAGAGTGTGTGTTTCCAGGGTAGCAGATGCTATGTGCGTGTATGTGTGTGTGCGCGGGTGTGTCGCCTAGAGAATCGTGTGCGTGTGGTGATGCGTTTGATTTGCATTCGCTGCTGGCACTCGGCGCCGAGACGGGCTTGGACTGCTGCGGGGCAAGTGCTGGCCCGCAGCACCAAATACAGCCCGGGCGCCGACGGCTGCGCAGTATGGGTTCTCTATGGATATAGATTTCGAGGTGGCGATGTACCAGTAGTGGAGTATCCTCTCGTTGCCAAGTATGCATCGGCAGCAAGCCGGCCGAGCTGGGACGGCAGGAAGTATAAGACCTCGGGCTGCCGCGGCAGTCCGAACCATTTTGGAGTGCGCGTTCGAGAGGTGAGAGCGGAGAGGTGAAGGGCTTGGCGCCCGGGGATGTCAGGGCAACGGTGCGGGTGGCATGTGCGAAAGAGGCACACGCAGGTTGCCGAGGGCCGGTGATAACTGTTTGGCGGTGTTGGAGCCGGCATCCCGGGGTCGACGTGAGTCTTGAAGAAGCAATCTTGGTGTGTGGTCGGGCGTGTGGTGAGACGTGCACAACATCGTGTTTGTTTTGGAGAAGAGTCTGCAATAGCATGCGCGAGGTGAATGACCTGTAACAAACAAGGGGCGAAACGCGTACGGCACCTGTTCTTCGGCTCACATCGGGGGCACGGGGCAGCAGCAGGGCACGACACGGGAAAGTCCGCCCATGTGCTGCAGCTGGCCTTAGCGTGTACGATGGGACAGTGTTAAGGCAGGTTGGTGAAGTCCCGTAGGGTGCAGCTGATTCCCAGACCCAGCAGGTGGCAAACAATTTGCAACGGCAGTGCACGAGCGCGCGGCTGGTTGAACGCCGGAGATACCAACAGGGTGCTGGCTGGCTAGAAGTTTGCTGATGCGCATCCCAGGCGCCCAGCCGGGCATTAGCACCACACAGACACACCCAAATGCCACACTGAGCTGGCCTGACTGTATGTCTGTGCTGGCCAAACTGCCAAAGCCCCCAGCCAAAGGCTGCTTCAAGCCTTGAACCACCGTTCGATAAGCCGTGAACCATCTCCTCGGTTCAGACGCTCTGCACACATGTAACCGTGCATGCAGGGGCGCAAGCTGAGACTTGGGAACAACGCTTACAGCCTTACACGGCACACGCCAACGGTTGGGGCCGCTGCCCTTCCTCGAATCCCCGCTCCAAACTTGCGCACTTTTGGCCCTTGCAGCCGACACCCACCCATCCACGCGCCGGGGCAATCCACAACCGCCCGAGGGCAGTGTTCCTGCCACACCCAAGTCGGTATCCTCACCGCTTTATTACCACCACACGCGCATGTCTTTCATTTGTTCCCAAGTCACGCACGAAGGTAAAACGCCGTCGCCCAACCCGCATGCCAAGAGTTACCTGGCCGCCCTGACACTCGTGTGCGCGTCGCTTGTGCACAGCTACTAGCAACGTGTGCGGCTGTGCGCGCCCCTGCCTGCCCCCCGGCGCCACCTGGGTCCACTGCACCCTAGATCGCACGCCCTGCTGCCCCATGGCGCCTACTGCCGGCCATATACACTTTGTGTCCGTGCACCTCCTGGGCCCCGGACCCACCCATGTGCCAAACCCCGCGACTCGCGAGTGCTCTCCAGCTCCCTTCCACGCTCTCCGCGCAGGTGCGCCAACTACGGATGTGTGTCGTCACGTCCAGAGTTCCGTCGTAGTAAAACAGCAGTGTGGTCCTAAACTAACAGTCTACCCGCGCCAGCGCGGGCGTCCTGTCAAACACAAACATCCAAGATCTTTCCATCCCGCTGCCCAGCAGCCTCCAGAGCACACAGCGCAACGCTGCAGCCACCCGCTTCTAAAGCTGCGGCCAGCCCCAAGCTTGGCAACCGCCTGGCGCCTGTGCGGCAGCTGCCGTCACGGTGAGCGAAGCGGCAGCACTAGCAGCTGCCTTGCCCGCCAGCTCCGATAGCACAGCCTCCGCGCCGCGCCTTTCCTCCATGCATGCCTCGGCTGCAAGCGGCCCTGCGGGCGCCGTCGCAGCCGCTCTCGCCAGCCCGGCTCTGTTCGCTGCCTGCACCCCTTCAACGCCTCCCTTGGCCCTTGGTCACCTCCGCTCACTGCCTCTCCTCCTCCAGCTCCATTCCCCGCCGGTCGCCAGCCGCCGGCGCCGCACGCCCTCCATCCCACGCTTCACCCCACGCCCCAGCGCCCTCTATCTAGTCCCGCAGCGCCTGCACGGACGCGGCGTTGTAGACGCGCCAGATGGTCTCTCCCAGCAGGTTGGCTACGGACAGGATGGTGAGCTGCGGGAACACGTTCTCCGGCGGCACCGGAATGGTGTTGGTCACAATCACCTGCGCGACGGGACATTGCATGGAGGAATGCCAAGCGTGTGAGCGCATGCGCGACATGCGTACCGACACGACCTACCTACATCCGATGCGTGCACTCCTCCCACTCGCTTCTGCATTTCATGGGACTGCCCCGCGCCCGCCTCCATCCCCAGTGTCCCCTGCCCGCGTCCCTGCCCTCCTCCAGCCCCCCCTGCAGACTTCGCCAGCAGTCTTCAGTGCTTACCGCTGCACCGCCTTCCCAAGCATCTTTGCAAGCCCCCCCTGCTGCCCCCCTACCTCCTGGAACACGCCGCTGGACAGGCGCTCCACCGCGGGCGGCGAGAACACGGCGTGCGTGGCGCAGGCATACACCTCGCGCGCGCCCTCCTTCTGCAGCACCTGCACAAACACACACAGGGCACAGGAGAGCGCAAGGCGGTTGGCAAGTTCCGGGGAATAACTCTGAATCAATCCCATAAGGAAACAGCAGCGCTGCAAGGAGAAGCTGGTTCTGGGGGGAGGGCCAGTGTCGCATTTGGAGTTGCGGCTGGGCGGACGTCCGCGGCTTGAGGTCTCGTGGCGCAAAGGCTGGGTACGACGCGGAGAGGGCGTAACGCGCCAAGCCGCCAGGCCGGCCTACACAGCTGCAAGGACGCAGGGCCCCAGCAGGCCATCTTTCTCTCTCCCGCTCTCGTGCGCGCGCACCTTGGCGGCGTTAGTGATTGTCCCGGCCGTGTCGATCATGTCGTCTACCAGCACCGCCACCTGAGAGCACCAAGGGACCAGGGCCAGGACCAAGGAGGTGTCAGCGGCCTTACTACCGTAGCTGTACAACAAGTCTAAACAAGCACACACGCCAGCAGGCCGCCCAGCTCCCCGCTGTGACAACGGACCCCCCTGGGCCCCGCCGCCACCGCCTCCTTGCCAACCCGCCCTCCTCCGTCGCCATGCATACCGTACGGCAACTCCCTGCCCCGTGCCCCCGTTCTGCCCTGCCCTCGTCCTCCTGCCCCCCTGCCCTCCCGCGCCTGCTGCCTCCGCGCCTCACCTTGCCCTTGACGTCGCCGATGAGGTTCATCACCTCGCTCACGTTGTGGGCCGAGCGGCGCTTGTCCACAATGGCCAGCGGCGCACTGCAGCAGCCGCGGGGCAGCAGGCCGACACACGCAGATACACACACACCACCGTCAGCAGGGCAGCAGGCAGCGGCGACACCACCGCTAGGCTCAAGGGCAGACCGCGCGGCTAGTGCAGTGCATGTGCCAGATGCGGCTGCCCGCAAGCCATGCAGTCCAGCCCCACTGCACAGCTCTGCGCGCCACACCTCAACGAGTGGAGCCCAGCCACAGCTGTCACCCCCTCATCTCCCCTCCTGCCCCCTCCTTCCCGGTCTCCTCCCGCTCTCCACCGCCCTCGCACTCACTCGTTGAGCTTCTTGGCGAATGCGCGCGCCCGCGCCACGCCGCCCACGTCGGGCGACACCACCACCAGGTCCCCGGTGGCGATGCGCTTGGAGGCCAGGTAGTCCAGGATCACCTGGGGGCAGCAGGGGCGGGAGGGGCGGGAGGGGCGGGAGGGGAGCGGGAGGGGAGCGGGAGGGGAGCGGGAGGGGAGCGGGAGGGGAGCGGGAGGGGAGCGGGAGGGGAGCGGGAGGGGAGCGGGAGGGGAGGGGGAGGGGAGCGGTTACATTCGTGATTATTTAGGGCGAGGAGGAAGTGAGGCAGTGGGAGTGACGGTGGCGCGGTGCTTCCTCCCGCTATGCCATCCCAGCTGAGGTACCGTACGTCAGCCCCCCCCTCCCCTCCTTGCGCTTCTGCACCGGGCTTCGGTCAAGTTTGGGCTGCTACTTTACAACCCCTCCCACCCCCTCCCCCTCCCCCTCCTCCTCCTCCTCCTCCTCCCCCCCTCCTCCTCCCTCCTCCTCACCGTCTCGCCGTACACGTGGTCCACGGGTATGTCGAAGTAGCCCACGCACTGGCCGCTGTGCAGGTCGATGGCCAGCACGCGGTCGGCGCCGGCCTCGGTGATCAGGTTGGCGGTCAGCTTGGCGGCGATGGACTCGCGGCCCTGGACCTGTGGGTGGCGGTTGGCGGTTGGCGGTTGGGTGTGTGGATGGGGTGGGTGCGGTTGGTGGGGTTGCGGAAGGGGGGTTGAGGTGAAGTGGGACATGGTGGGTTGGGTTGGGCTGGTGGCGGTGGAGAGCGAGGTTGTGGCGACCGTTGGAACAACTGTGAGGGTGACATGGAAAGAGAAGGGACGGTGCGGCGACGCCTCGCCGCGCAGAACCCCGTGCCGACCGCTTGACCTCCCCCCCGCACCACCACCAGGACCCCAACCAACCCACACCACCACCACCAGACGGACCTTGCGGTCTGCGCGCGCGTATCCGTAGTAGGGGATGACGGCGGTGATGGACCTGGCGGAGGCGCGGCGGCAGGCGTCTATGGTGATGAGCAGCTCCATGAGGTGGTCGTTCACGGGGGGGCAGGTGGGCTGGATCAGGAACACGTCGCAGCCGCGGATGGACTCCTGGCAGGGGTGCGGGGGAGGGGAGGGGACGCAACGGAGTGGGGGAGCCGTTTAGCTTGTCTCGCCTCGGCCTGTCCACACAGCCCTCCCCCCCTCCTCAATTCCCCCCCTCTCGCCCCATTCTCACCCTACCCCCATGCCACGCCCCGCCGCACCTGGCTTGGCCCCCCGTGTACCCCTGTGCCGTCCCTACCCCCTTACCCGTGCCGCCCACCTCCTAACCCTGCTCCTGCTGCCCCATGCCGCCCCCCCCCAGCCCTTCCTTTGCCGAACCCCCGCGCTCACCTGCACCTGCACGTAGATTTCGCCGTCCGCGAACCGCTTGCACTTGATCTTGCCCAGCTCCAGGCCCAGGTAGTGAGCCACCTCGGTGGCCAGGGTCTGGGGGGAGGAGGGGCGAGGGAGGAGAGAGGAGGGAAGCAGGGGGCGGGGAGGGGTTAGGAAACCGAGGGTTAGGGGGGTTGCAGAGATGGTTGGAAAAGCGGTACAGGGTTTGGGGGACGAGGAAAAGTCGGGCATTGTGTGCTGCGCTGCGCAGCTCGGCCGCGGCCGCCACCAGCACTGCGAACAGCCCGACAGCTGGGGTCAAACCTACGGGTCACGCCCACTTCCACGACCAGCCCCGGTGCATCGCCACACGCATGCCCCGCCGAGCCGCGGCCCGCCCCGCCCACAGCCCACACCCTCCCGCCATTGCTAGACTGGGGCTGTTGCACACGGCCCCCGCTCCGCCGCCTATCGCCTATCGCCAGGCAGCCCGCCCGCCCGCTGCGCAGGCTGCACACGGGAGCGCCGTGGACATCCTGCATGAGCCTTGCATATGAGCTGCTCGCTGACGCCAACTCACACAGCTGGTCGGACAGGACACGGGCACCGACGCGGCCTCCACTCAACTCCACCACACGCCCTCGCGACCCTCCGCCCCGCCGCCATGAGGGTGCATGTGCTGCCTCCCTTGCACGCCTCTTCCTCCACCCAATCCTGCTTGCCAATAATTTTCCCAGCCCCAAGCCCGCTCGCTCGCCCCGCCCGACCGCAGCTTAGCTCACCGCGTTGCGAGTCCCCGACCACTCCCTCTCCCTGCGCTCCCGCCATGCCTCTGCCACCCATCCTTCCTACTCCCTCACTTCATGCGCTTTTTTTATCGCGCTCTTCCCACCCCCGCCCCCATCTCCAACCCTCGCCATCCCTGCTCACCGGATTGGATGTCCCCGAGAACAGGCGTAGCCGGCTGAGCGAGCCGGGCGTGCCGGCGCTGCCGTGCCGCGCCGAGGCGGTGTGGCGCCGGTACTGGTTCTCCCAGTCCGGAACCTCCAGGATGGGCCGGTTGGGCACGGCTCCACGTGGCAGCGCGATGGGCGGCACGGCGCCGGCGACAGGGGACGCGACGCCATTGAGCGCGGGGGTGCTGGCGGCGGCAGGTGTGGACGCCGGGCGGGCCTCCTGGATGGTGCAGCGCACGCTGACAGCGCTGGCCTGCGTGGTTTGAAGAGGTGGGGTGCAGTACTTCGTGATAATGGTGGGGATTGGTGAGAAGGCAGGCGGAGACGTGGAGGGGCGAGGCGCAAGAGGCTGCTGCGGGTGCTGGCAGCGGGGTGTTGCGCGGGCTAAGGTTGGAGGCTCAGACGTGCGCAAGGGAGGCACTGGTATGTAGCTTTACAGTCCCACGAAAGAGCCGTCGGTGAGCCCACGTGACCGGGGTCAGCACGTTTGGGACAGCGCCTTACCCGTGAGGAGACGCGTGCAGGTACGCTCCGTGAACCTTGGGTATTCAGCGGGTCATCGCAAGCGAGCAGAGGGTGAGGCATCAGACGTTTCTAGTGATTCATGACTATCAAATTATGTGCCACGAGCAATTTAGCGGTCGCGAAACGCAAGGATGCCGGTCATGCTTCCTTCAGCGGCGGCCGCCCGGCGCCTCACCTGACGCGCAGCGAGAGCTAGCCTGCATCATCCTGCTTTTATCTAGGCACTGCATCTTTGCTGCTACAAACGCATCCGACGACCGAACTCCTTCGCTACACTAGCGCCCCTACGCAGTCGTCTTAGCAGAATTTGTAAATACAGCTGCAATTACTGAAGTGCAAAGTGCGTAGACAACTTGCTTGCACAGCTGACCTGGAGGCGTGGAACCGTGGTGGGCCTGCGGAATGGGACTGCTCACTGCTGGGCTCCACCAATTCCCTTATCGCGGGGTTTTGTACATCAACTAGCCGTCAATATGCAGCAACTAAAATCCACGCACATATGAGGGGAGGGCCGTCTCGGGTCTGTGTGCCAACATGTCTTCGCATGCCGGTTTCCCGGCCGACAGACTGCTGTGCCCAATGGCGCATGGTGCAGGTGCGGGGTACATGTAGAGGTAGTTGGGATGTTGGGGTTGCACAGACTACCGGGGTCCCGGGCAGCGCTAACCGGGGAGTTATGGTCGCTTGCTATTGTCGACGGTCGTGGCGGGTGACGAGGCGCGTTCCACGCTGCTCACCTGAACCGGTATAGATGAGGTAAGCGGTAGCACTCTTGTTGCAAACAGAGCCCGACAGGTGCACGCTCCTCAGCAGAGTGCATGGAACTGGGGACGGTGCCAGGTCGCGCCAGTCTCGCTCCTGCAAACGGACTTTTCCTCTGGGCTGGGCGGGGCTGGGCCTAGCAGGACAAAAGGGCGACACAGGCTCCTCTAACCTTGGCGCCGGAGTTCTAAAGTGATTTGATTGGATACGAAGAATGTCGATGATTGAGCCCCAGCGGCCGCTGGCCGAAGTGCCGAACTTCACACGCCAGCACATGGCACAGCGAGTATCGATAGAATCATGATACCTGACGTGATAGTGTCGTAGACCAGTCAGTGGTTGACCTTGCACGGTATCCATTCGCAGCCGGGGAGCACCGAGAAATGAGCTGTGCGTTTGAGGGGAGCCGGGAGGTTCGTGTCAAACCCGGCCCGCATTCCTCATGATAACCCCCGGCTTCGTCTATCAACACTGCTGTCAAACGTAGTTGATTACATTTAGTTAGGTGAGCCGTGGGGCCTCAGTTATTGCGTGTTGCTGGTCATTTTCCAGGCCCTCTGCCACGGAAGACACAGACGTTGGCTAGTGCGCGCCATGGCTCTACGTAGCGCTTCGGGGCTTAGCCTTGGAGTCGGGCGGCTCTTGCCTTGCCTGAACGCGCAGCTCTCTCGGGAGCTGCAGGCTTTCGCTGCGCCCAGTGAGTCTAGCTGCCAGATGGTATGACTTTTGAAGCCTATTAAAAGCATTTGGAGCCACTTACAAGCATTCTAGCCGAGGACTGCGACCTTGATGGTGCTAAACATTTGCGCTGGTTTGGGCGTGCAGGCCGCGAGGAGCAGCAGGGCGATGTGTCTGCTAAGGTATGCATGCTGCATGCTGCAAGCAATCCACATTCTGCAGCGAGAAGCGTGCTCACGCCTAAGTCTCCCTGCTGCTGCAGAGCCCCGCGCAGCTGCAGCAGTACGTGCGCGAGCACGCAAACGCCGCGACGTGCAACAAGCTTGGGCTTGGCTTTGCGGCACAGCTGCTCGGCACGGTAGGACTCTGCTAATGCCGGACACTTGCAGGGCGAACCGCACCTGGTTGGCTCGCTCACGCAGCTTAAGTGCCACTGTTTCATCCACCATTGCAGGCCGCGCAGCAGCCCAGCACCTCCGCGGTGGCTGCCGCAACCGCTGCCAAGGCAAGCTGCGGCCCCGTGCTGCCCGCCCGGCCCACTCGCCGGCCCCTGCTACCCGGCATGCACCGCACGCCCGGCTTCGCGCTGGTGAGGTTGGAGCATGGCGTTGAGCAGCCGAAGCAGGCGGGGATGAATGGGACTCGGGCCGTTTGGAACCGAACGGAGGGGCCGCGGGAGGCGAGACCGGTACCACAATGAGTGCGCTGGAGAGCGGTGCCGGCATGGGAGGGTGCGCACCATGTGTTCCTTCCAGTATTATGGCACCGTGGGCACGCGCATGGAGCTTGATGGCAGGTGGCTGGGCCAAGACCACCAACACAACAAGGCCGCGTGGTCCACGGGCCATCGGCAGTGTGCCATGTTTGACACCGGACTTGACATGACGCCGTCTGCGCAACGCCGCAGCGCATTACGCAGCCGGATGGCCCAGCTAGGTCGTGTGGCGACGGGGTGGGGCGTGGTTCCTGCCAGCTGCAGCTGCATCGGGTCCCGCTTCCCCTGCCGCGCCCCTTGCTCCTGCCTCCGCCCAACTGATTCATGCGCACCCCCATCCCCCACCCCGGTGCTGCCCCCAACCCCTTTCCGAACCACGTACAGCCGATGCAGCAGTCGGTCCGTGGCTACAACGCCTGGTCGCCGGCTCAGCGCTACTTCGTGGAGGGTGATCACGTGGTGACGGCGGAGGCCTCCCGCACCTTCCAGTTCACTGGTGAGCGGGCTGGGGAAGGGGGCTGGTGGTCGGGTGACAGTGGGCATATGAAGGTCAGTGGTTGATGTCGGGGGCTGCGTTGGGCGCGGGGCTTGCGCTTTGGTGCTGCTGGCAAACGCAATTCGAGCGCGTGTTGCCGGCTCGTGAGAAAGGGGAAGGGGTCAGGGCCTGGTTTTGGATCGGGGAGGGGAGCGTTGGAACTGTTGAATGGGCGCGGGAGGTGTAGGAGGAGGAATGCTAGGTTCATGGAGTACCCAACGCACAGCGTGTGGCATGGTGCTTGGGCTCCCATACATGTCATGGGACTCCAGGTTGCAGGTTGTGGTCGCGCAACAGGCGGCGGGGCACATTATTTAGGTACTCGGCCAGGCCTCGTTCCCGATCACGACACACCTTGCATCCACTCCTCGCCCGTGTCCCTCCACCACGCAACCCATCCCCCCACCTCCACCCCCACCCCGAACCCCCACCCTGCGCCCCCTCTCCAGGCCTGGACTCGGGCAGCTTCTACCCCTACGTGATTGCCACCGTCATCGCCACCGCCATCTCCACCGTCTTCATTGTCGCGCCCCTCGTGATCGCGCCCAGCCGCGTGGACCTGGACAAGAGCTCCGCCTACGAGTGCGGCTTCGACGCCTTCGGCGAGGTGAGGCATCGCAGTGGATCACGACAATGTGGGCCGCCAGTGGCACACGGTGGATTGCGGTGATGTAGCGCGCCTTGACGACTTGCGTCTGTGACCTCGGTCTGGCATGTGCAAGCAACCGACGCTGCCCCGCCAGCGATCGTGCGAGCGGAGCCTTCACACGATTGATTGCGTCTCACCCGAGCCCCTGGCTTCCACCGCCCCTCCTCCCGCTCTCTGCAACCCCTCCCCTCTGCCCTCTCCCCTCCGCCCCTCCCTTCCCACCTCTCCAGGCCCGCCAGACGTTCAGCGTGTCGTTCTACCTGGTGTCCATCATGTACCTGCTGTTCGACATCGAGATCGCCTACCTGTTCCCCTACGCCATGACGCACGCCAGCCTGCCCATGTACTGGACCATGAACCTCTTCCTGGCCATCCTGGTGGCGGGCTTCGCCTACGAGTGGGGCATGGGCGCGCTGGAGTGGCGCGAGTAATGGGCGCGGAAAGAGGGAGAGGGGGAGGGTAGGGAGAGGAGAGGGCGGGCGGAGAAGGGTGGGCGAGCGGGAGGGGAAGAGCCCGCGATGTGGGTCGGGTGGCTGGAGCCATGGCTCCGCACCGGCGTGGCTGAGGCGTCAGGTGGCTGCGGCAGGCCCAGGCTGATGGCGGAGTGCAGCAGGGGGGCAAGGCTCTGGAGTTGGTGGAGATAGCGGTGGAGCCGGTGCATTGATGCAAGCAGCAGTGGCGGAAGGCGTGGAAGGCGCTGCTTGCATGGTGGGCTGGGGCGCGGGATTCCGTGTGCGCCAGGCTTCGCGGTAGCTTATTCCAACACTTGTCTGAATAGCTTATTCTCTTAGAGCGTGTGGGTGCGGATTGGCAGGTACTTTTGTGGTTCTTGATGAGGAACTGGGCGGGGCGCTTGAAGCGGAGCGCGTTGAAGATGGCGGCGGTGTGCTTAGGTGTGCCCTT
Source organism: Chlamydomonas reinhardtii (assembly GCF_000002595.2). Lineage (NCBI taxonomy): Eukaryota > Viridiplantae > Chlorophyta > Chlorophyceae > Chlamydomonadales > Chlamydomonadaceae > Chlamydomonas > Chlamydomonas reinhardtii. The sequence goes on from NC_057011.1 coordinate 3,980,887, forward strand.
GGGATCACCAAGTCGTTTGGCGCATCCTATGCCAAGGCGTGTGCGGATCCCCTGCGCCGGTGTTGAAGAGGAGGATGATAGGGATAGCGTTAGAGGCTTATAGTTAGTGGGCAGATCGTGGTAGAAACGGGGTGACTTGATCTGAGGAAGCACGTTGTAACTCTCGATCGTGACGCGACCCGGACTTTCCACCTAGCGCAGAGGCCCGGTGCTGGGGTTTGGGAATCAGCTGCACCCTACGGGACTTCATCAACCTGCCTTACAACTGTCCCACCGCACACCTTGCGCAGAGGCTCGGTGCGACCACGTGTCACAGTACGTCACAGAAGCGTCGTCTGCAAATTCGTTGGGCTACGAGCCTAAGGTCTCTGGGCAGGGCGACATGTCGGCCAGGGTCTGTCGAATGCTGCCTATCCGCCGGTGCCAACACGTGTACACCCCGCTGGGCTCTGCACGAGCGTTCCAGTGCAGTGGTCACCAGGAGCGTTACCAGCGGTTAGGTCCGGGGGCTTATGGGGGGTCGCCGTCTTCGCCAGCAGTACTTCGATGGGCTGGGCAGACCTGATGGTTCCAGTCTGACGCAAGCCCGGTTGCATTTGTTCGAGCCCTCTACTCTGCTGACCTGTAACCCTGACTAGAACACATGAACTATAAACGAGCTTATGTCGTTATGATTTAACACCAACACCGGGTGACGAGCGGGCGGGGAGGCAGCAACGGGCTTGCTCCCTTTACAGCGTACAGTTGCAGTTTCATGGCTTCTGAGCTTGCATGGCTACCATCAGATGCTATCGCTGGTCGCCTTCTGGGCTCGGGCGGGTTCGCCACAGGTATGAGCGAGCCAGGGTATGAGCTTGCGCCACTGGTCCTCGCGTGTGACCGGTTCTAGCTTGTCAACAAGAAATGCATTCATTTTTATCCTTTTTGCAGTGTATGAGCTGGAATGCGCGCGAGGCCGGTTTGCGCTCAAGCTGCTAAACGCCGCCAGGGCTGACAGTGGCTCGGGTTCTAAGTCACAAAATGCGCGTTTGTTTGTGGCGGAGGCCAAGGTTCATGGGGCTATGTCTCACAGGTGTGTAAAACCCGCTCACTGGTGTGTACTTCGCATTTTCTCGCTGTCCGTGCGCCGACCGCGCGCATTGTCGCTTTCACTTATATACCCAAACACATGTTACATCATCATAAATACAGCGGCATAATCCGCACGGATGGGCTGGTGCTGGTACCGCCGGGCGTGCCCGGCCTCCCTTTACGAACCCCCACGCTTGGACTGCTGATGGAGCTCGCCGACCACGGCAACTTGCGTGACCGCATCTATAAAGCTATGGGACACGGACATCGGGCCTACAGCGATGCCCAAGCAGCCGATTGGCTGCTCAGCCTGGCGGAGGCTCTGGCGTTCCTGCACGGCTCCAACCCCACCGTGATCCACCGGGACGTCAAGGCCGAGAACGTGCTGCTGCAGTCCGAGGCGGCGGCAGGGCCTGCTGGGGGAGCGGGAGCAGCAGCAGGCGTGGGCGGAGGCGGAGGCGGACGGCTGGTGGCCAAGCTGGCAGACCTGGGGCTGCACGTGGTGGGTGTGCATGCGTGGGTGTCGGTTGGCGGGGGTGGTGGTGTTCGTTGGCGAGGGGCTGTGTCCTGGGCGTCCTGAGCAAGTGCGTGGTGGCCTGGTGGGAGATGATGTGGGAGGCGTCACTGGTGTTTGGTCCTATATTGCAGGGCGAGTGCGTGTGAGCACTGACCCGCATGCAGCCATCGGCCACGTACGGTGAACGGAGAGCGCGTGCTTCTCCTGCCCGTGCACTCTTACCCGCCGTGCATGCGCCGCCAGGCCATCCACACATACCGTGCTCCCCCGCGGTGCCGTGCAGAGGCTGGAGCAAAACTGCACTGTCATGCTGCGGCGGCGTGCCTCCGCCTTCAGCCCCCTCACCACCGGCGGTGCCTCATCGCCCATGGCTCCAGCGGAGGACGCTGCGGCCTGGAGCAGTGGCGCCGCTAGCTCCGGTGGCGGCGGCCTAGGCCTAGGACCCGGCGGCGTCTTTGTGGCAATCTCGGGCGGTGGCGCAGCCATGCCCAAAGCTACAGCTGTGGCTGCTTCACTGGCTGCTACAGCTGCAGTTGCTGTAGCAGGAGCCGAGGGCGGGGCCGCGACGACTGCATGCCCCGCCGCCACCGCCGTCGCCGCCGGCGCTGCCCGCTGTGGCTCCTCTCCCACCCCCGGTGCCTGCAGCTGCTCTGCTGGCACCGGCACGGCCGCCTGCACCTGCACCTGCAGCCCTCGCGGGAGCGGCCCTGTCGGGATTGCGGCGGGGTTTGACACGGACACAGTGGATGCGGATTCAAACATCAACCCAAAGCACCACAACCACAACAGCATCAGCTGCAGCTTCGGACCGGGGCTACAAACGGTTGGCGGTTCGGGCCTGGGCGTGAACGGCGGCGCCGGGGCGCCAGCGGAGCTTGCAGCGGAGGTGGCGGCGCGCTCTGCCACCGTCGCCGCCGCCGCAGGCGTTGCCGCCACGACAACAACAGCGGGGCCGGCCGCTGCGGCTGCCGTGCCGTTACTGACTGGGGCCGCCTCGGGCGGGAGGGGCCCGCTGGACTACGTGTGTGAGGGGCAGCTGCAGCAGCTGTTCGCCAACAGGTGCGGCAGCGCCGGGCGCGCCGCCGCCTGCGCCAGCAGCGGCGGCTGCAGCACCTGCCGTGGCTGCTACAAGACTTGCATGCCACAGCCGCAGCAGGCACAGCAGGCGCCGACGCGCAACCCGCTACGGGCGGGCAGCCTGCCGCGCCCGCCGGGGGCTGCAGCAGCCATGGCTGTAGCTTTGGAGGGTGAGCTGGGCCGATGCAGCTTGAGCGAGGCGGGTCTGCCGTACCGGCGTCCACCGGAAGAGGAGGAGGAGGCGGAGGCGAGGTGGCAGGGGCGACAGGGCCAGCACCGCAGGCCACGGCGCAGCGGGTCGGCCAGTGCCGGTGGCCTGGGCGGTGGGAGCAGCGCAGCAGCTGACGCGGCGGGCGAGGCTGCTGCGGCTACTGCTGCGGATGCTGGAGCCTCGGTAGCGTCGGCACCTGCGGCTCGACGCCCTGTGGGCGCTGGGGCGACGGACGCAGGCATTCTTCCTGAGCCGCAGGAGGCCTGCGGCGGGACATTGGCAGCGTTGGAGCAGGCGGCGGAGCAGGCAGAGCCGGCAGGCGCAGCGCAAGATTGGGGCTGTGGCGGTGGTGTTGATGATGTTGAGCATGGCTACGTGTCTGACGGTGCCAGCGACTTCAAGTTCGGCCCCGGCCACATGCGGCGTCTGGGCAGCATCACGGAGCTGCTGCTGACGCCGGCTGCTACTGCCGAGGAGGAGGGCGGCAACGGCAGTAGCGCGGCAGTATCAGCCGCAGCAGCAGGCGCACTGCGCGGCGCCAGTAGTAGTACCGGCGGCGGCAGCTGTGGGGCCTCGAGCGTGGCGGGCGGCAAGCTGCCAGAGCACGAGGCGTTTGAGTGGGTGTACGGTCTGACGGGTCAGGCGGGCAGCTGCTTTTACATGGCTCCGGAGGTGTACCTGTGCCAGCCCTACAACGAGAAGTGTGACGTGTTCAGGTGCGTGCGGTTGCGTGCGTGTTGCGTGCGTCTTTTGCTACCTGCATTTGGCTATCGTGTGCACTTCTCTGCTCCTTAACATGAACGCGCCGAGGTCCTTGCTTGCCACTGTGCGGCGGGCACCTACCGCTACCTTGTAACTACATCCGCCGACAAGGACTAAACTCCTTGCCCCTCCGGTTGCTGCGTGCTGCCTCCCTCCCTCCCTCCCTCCCGTAGCTTCGGCGTGCTTGCCTACGAGCTGTGGTCTCGGCAGCTGCTGCTGTACACCTACATGCGCACGGCCAAGGGCGTGGTGGCGGGCATTCGCAAGCCCAACGATTTTGCGGCCAAGGTGGGCCGCGGTTCGAGGTGTATACCGTACATGTAAAAACACTTGCTTGCATGTTGCGCCAAGTTGCGCCATCGCATAAGCTGTGAATGGACCATCGCCTTTATCGCCTTTATCCTAGCCGCTTACTGAACTGTCTCTCTTGCTCACATGAAATAATGCGCAGGTGTCGGAGGGCTTCCGGCCGCCGCGGGGTCGGCGAATGACTGACGCGCAGTGGGAGCTGGTGTGCCGCTGCTGGCACCAGGACCCCTGCGAGCGGCCGCCCATGGCCGAGGTGGCGGCGGCGCTGCGGGAAAGCAAGGCGGCCGCGGATTCAGAGGTGAGCGACTGGGGCGTAATGCAGCGCTAGCGCCCATAGCGCACGCAAGTTTGAAGCCGTGTTCCACACAGCGCGAGGACGAAAGCACGCAGAACCATGTGTGTATGCATGCCGGGCCGGTCCCCACATGGACGCCAACAGCATATGCTGATGTAAACAGGGTGAACTCACAAATGACCCGGCCGAGAGTTCACTCTACTGCCTGCTGCTGTGGTGCCATCCCCTGTTTCCACAGGCCGCGGTGCGTGCGCAGCTGGCACAGCAGCAGAAGGAACAGCAGCAACAGCTGCTGCGGCAACTCACGCCGCTGGCTCGCTCACGCCAGGGCAGTGGCCGCTGCTGCCCCTCAAAGCCAGGGAGCCTGCGGCGACAGGCATCCGCCGAGGCGACGCCGAGAGCACCAGAGGCTGCGGCCCGCGAGGGCAAGCAGCCGGGGTGTGGCTGCGTCATCTGCTGAAGGCAGTCCTGTTGCTGTTGGCGGCCTAACCACTGGCGGCGAGCTGATTGGCTTGGCGGCCAGGCTTGGCAGCTACACTTGCAACACAACTCAACACTACATGCATGCATTTGCGAGTGCTCGCAAGAATGAAAGTATTTATCGAAACAGCAGCCAAGATTGTGTTTGTGTACGGTACATCGTGTGGGCGTGGTTTCATTGCCGGGTTTTACCCCTTGAGCTTCCTACTTGGCCTGTGCTTCAGGCCTTCTTCATTATCCTGTCAATCCCAGCTAGATGGTCGCAATTTAGCACATATCTTTCATAAGCTTTCTTATCAGGCAACACGTCTCTTAACCTTCTGCCATCCTGCCACGCCTTGGCAGTTTTGCGGCCTAGTACCTCAGCCACACTGCGTATCAGCAATGCACGTCGCAGGCGTGCCTTGATTAAGAGTCCTGCGCATGTGGAGCGTGGAGCCGTGAACAGTTTATCCCTGGGCTGTGTGCGAGCTCCCATGCGAGCGTGCGTGTGTGTGTGTGTGTGTGTGTGTGTGTGTGTGTGTGTGTGTGTGTGTGTGTGCGTGTGTGTGTGTGTGTGTGTGTGTGTGTGTGTGTGTGTGTGTGTGTGTGTGTGTGTGTGTGTGTGTGCTTGCGTGTGAGCCATCCAGCGCTGCGCGCATGCATGCGTTCCCAGTAGTGCTGCCTGAGCTACCTGCGCGCCTTCTTTGTCGCGGCCAGGGGACCCCTTCTCCTGTTCGCGGCGTTGAGGTTGGCGCTGCGGTTGGCGTGAGGACCTTGCTTCACTGGGAGCCGCTTTGCCTGTGTGTCTGTGTCTGTGTGATGTATGGGCGGGTGGCGTTTGGACCTTGGTGGCCTCGTGGGAGGTCCCAGACCGCACATCGGCACATTGACGACGAAGTACGGTATGGGTATCGTAAACTGCCACGCCACCAGAGGACTCGGCCAGCAGCCTGCTGACCTTGTGGCGGGAGTAACCTTGGCAGAGTCCCAGGCTGTCTTAGCACAATGGCCAGGAACAAGGCAGGAGTGATGTTCATACGTAAGGCAGGAGACACAGGCAGAGGCGTGCACCCCAGGATACGGTAAGAGCAAGAGCAAAGTCAGATATACCGTAGATGTGGAGGGGACTGAGGGCACGGTGCTTGCGGCTTATGGTACCGGTATTGCAGGCCAACAAATGCACTAGCGTTTGCGAAGAAGGTCACGCTGGATGACTGGACACAACGTTCGAAGACTGGGTAGGAGACAGTTACGGCAGGTACCGGTATTAAAAGGGAGTCAACTTGCACGTGCAGCGGTGTATGACGATACATAAGCCGTTTCAAGGTACGAGGAGGCGTCAAGGGGAGGTTTGCTCGTGCGGGCGACAGTGAGCAATTGCGGGGGATGCTTAGTTTGTTTGCAAGTGTTGACGAGGCAGGACAGGCAGGACAACGGAAACAAAGCCGCCACACATGCCTTTGGGGTGAGAGCGCATAGAGAGGTGCGGCGCGTGGATGTCGGACAAGGCGCGGCTCGTGGCGGCATTCAAACGGTTGGAATGAGTGCGGAGTGCGAGAAGCGCTGGAAACACAAGCATCAAAGGATTACCAGCTGGTACTCTCTGATCCCGTTACGTCAGACCTAGGCGGGCCCCGCGTGCCAGCCCCACAGCTCTCCTAGCCTTCAACAGTTTAACCCGGAACCGATGAAACGTCTCGAGTTTCGCGTACGGCTTTCGGATGCCCTCACCTCGGACGCCCCCGACGGCACAAGACTAGAAATGGTACAGGACAGCAGCACACACGTCGAAGCGCCGTGCCAAAACATTCGTCCCTAGCCCTGAAGCCGCCATAGCACGAGCACACAACCTAATAAGCACCTTGCATGCATGTCAGCGCAGCTCCCAGCGAGCCCCCCGACAAGCCTCACATGCACCCAAGCAGACAGTGACAGTCCGCTGGCGAGGGTGCGCTGTATCAAACATTACGCCGTTCCCGCTTGTGACTTTGGCGGTCGCCACAGCGGTTATAGGACTCAGCAGTGCGGGCAGCCGCTTGTAGGTCACTACCCCGTCCATCGTACATGAGCCGCGCCAATCCAAAGCTGCAGGCCCGTGACTCAAGCGGCACACGCACTATTCGCACTTTACCACACTCAGCTAGATGAACTGACTGAACTAAACCTCTCACACGCCAATGCGTAAGACCAGAGGCCATGCTGCTGGGCCGCCGCTCTATCGTGCTACCACTCCGCGTGCCCTCTCTCTGCGCCCTGCACAGCTCGCGCTACCGCCGGCACTGCCTAGGCGCACACGCATGCGCAGCCCGCGCTACCGCTGCGCATTGCTCTCGCCAAGTGCCTGCACACGTCCGGTACCTCCGTCCGCGTGGCAGCCACCACACGACAGCTGGATTGGCCGCCCCTGCTTCCCTCGGGCTACAGCCCCGCTGCTACTGCGTCCCAACTCCCAATGCTCACTCACAACCTGCGGTCTCATCCCCAAGCCAGTAACTCACGTGCGCGTGCAGCCTACCGCCGTGGCTACCCCGTGGCGTCTCTCTTGCCCCTGCATGTTGCTTGGAGCCAACTCCCTATCTACGTCATCAACGTGTCCTGCTTCTTAATGTAAAACTTGAGGAATAACCTGCGCCCACCTGCCCACCTGCGTTGGCTGCATGTCTTCCCTCACGGGCTCCCCGCCACACGTCACTGCAGGGCATATCCGACCGGCAATCCCTTGCTACTTCTTGCCGCCCGCCTCCTCCGCCTCCACCACATCCTTCACACACCGCCCGTCTGACAGCGTGGGCGGCGGCGTGGTGCGCGGCAGGTGGCACCGCTCGTCGTACAGCAGCGAGTCTGCGGCGGCGGCACAGCGCACGTGTGGTGTGAGGGGCGTTACTCACTCAATGAGTCACACTGGGTGCGGTGCAGGCGCCTCCGTACCGTACCGTATGCAGGGGCGGCAAGCCCGGCAGTCACGAGCTCACAGCCTGTACACTGTGCTTTCGCGCGATACAACGGGTCGTTCCTAGGCTCCAACATGGAGAGGCAGAGCCATTGCACTCGCCAACAGGTGGAATAATGGAGGGGCAGTGCGAGAGAGTGGTACGCGGAGCTGCTTTTGATCCCGGCTTCTGGGCACGAGGGGTTAGGGCAATCCTAGTGCCCTGCCGAGTGCCAAAAGCGGGTTGGTGCACGCACGGTCCCATCATGCTCTCCTGGCAGCTGTGCCCTACCTGCGACATGCTCCTCCTCCTCATCGTTCTTACGCGACGCGTACTCCTTCCACCAGCTGCGGCGTTGGGCGAGGTGAAGGGAGGTGGCGATGGCACGATGGCCAGCAGGTCAGCTGAGGCAGGTCAGGTGCCCGTCTCGCTCCTGTCGACCCGCTCGACGTCCGAAACTCTCACCTGCTGAGAGACTTGTCCATTTCCTTGTGCTTCTCTTCCTCCGTCATCTCGCCGCGAATCGCGCGCAGCACATGGTCGGGAAGCACCGACGTGGTGCTCGCGGGAGCTTGGGTGGACATTATATCAATCCGCTTGTATTAACAAAGAAGTTCACAGGAATTAGGACACAGTGAGTAGACGGGCCCGGGCCGACCCATGAGCCATAACTTGCCGCAGAATTGCCAATCGTGCCTCCATTCCCGTCCTACTTCCTAACCTGCACATATTATTGAGCTACAAAGTGCGACTCACATGGCTTTCACTGCATAGGATTATCTATGGAGCCCTAGGATGGAAGCGCCGACGCAAAGAATCTGTCGCGTGTAGGTTCTACGCTTCTCATCTTGACGACTGCTGTCTCGTGAAACCTCTGAAGCTTATCACATTGCGAGCGTAGCCGCTTGGTTGCCAGACACAGCATACTTGCCACGTTCCCGCGCTTGCCCCCCGCAGGTGCGCGCGGCAGTATGCGCGCTACACCTGCCCCCGTTGCAACATTGGGTATTGCTCACTGCCGTGCTACAAGCAGCATGGCGAGCACTGCACGGAGTCTTTCTACAAGTGAGCCGGTCGCCGTGGCAGCACCGCTGGCACCGCGGCGCCCCTGCCGCAGTGTGGGGACGCCGCAGTAGCAGGGCCGGGCATTGGGCGGCGGCACCTGAACCCCTGTCAGGCGTGTGTCCTGCGCACTAGACGCGTCATCTTCCTCCGCGTTCCGTAGTGCTCTGAGCTCTGCCCCTGCCACCTCAGCACCACCGACTAGTCTGCTAGCCAACAGTCCTGCCGGGGACCCCGGGAAACCCCTGCCCGCAACCCTGGGACCCCGAACCCCTGGGAACCCAAACCCCTTGCACAACCACACAACCCACAGGGAGCAGGCGGTGGGTGAGCTGGTGTCCGTTCGTGCCGGCGACGAGCAGCGCCGGGCAATGCTAGACATTCTGAGGCGGCAGCAGCAGGCGGCGGAGGAGGATGAGTCGGCGCAGCGGCCGCTGCTCGAGGCAGCAATGCGGGGCTTGGACCTGGGCGGGGCGTTGCTGGGGCCTGGGGCAGGAGAGGATGGGGAGGAGGAAGAGGGAGAGGAGGAGGAAGGAGAGGAGGAGGAGGAGGGAGAGGGAGAGGAGGAGGAGGGAGAGGAGCATGAGGCAGGGGGGGAAGGGGCGGGCGGAGGCGGCAGAGGCGAGGCCATGCTGGCGGCTCTGGCGGGCGTGCTGGCACCTGACACACTGGAGCGACTGCTGCACAAGGTGTGTGGCTGTGGCTGTGTGTGGTGCTGTGTGTGTTGTGCGTGTGTGCGTGTTGAGGTACGATAAGGGGCCATGTGGTGCACAACGAACGGAGCGGGCACGGGTGTGTCGGGCGGGGTCGCCGGCGTCGCCGAGTCAGTACACCTGCCTCCACACGTGCTGTGCCGTGTGCATGTGCGGCATGTGTATGCGCCGCAGGCTGCCTCTCACGCATCGGAGGAGGAGTGGGACGTGGAGGAGGCGGATCTCAGTCCAGAGGAGTGGACAGCCTTCCAGCGCGCAGTGGCGCTGGGGCAGGTGCGCGTGCTGGGTGCTGGGTGCTGGGTGCTGGTGTGTGGAACCTCGAGGACCCGGACGGCGCTAGAAACGCCAACACAGTGGGTGGCGCTGGTCAACGACTTGTTGTGGCCTCATGCCCGCACCCTGGTCCCTCTGTGTGTGTGCAGCTGAGTAGCGCTGGCGGCAGCACCCGCGGTGGCGGTGGCGGAGGCGGCGGCGGCGCGGCAGGGCAGTGGTGGCAGCCATGGTGGTCGACACCGGAGGCCCGAGACCTCTCCCTCTCAGCCACGGGCCAGCGGCTTGTGGCGCCGTTGCCTTCTGACGAGCCCCAGACCAACACAAACTCCGGCACCGGCAATGCCAGTAGTACTCGTGCTGTAAGTGCCAGTGGCGGTGGCGGTGGCGGCGCCGTCAGCTGCCTGCCGGAGCCGCCGGCGGCGCCGCTGCCGCGCCTGGCGGCGCTAACGCGGGCGCCGCCGTCGCCGCTGCTGGCGTGGCACGTGACCGAGGTGCTGTACAGCTACTGCCACCTGATGCGGCGGGCCGGCGGCGACTGGGCGCGTGGCGGCGATGGCGGCGTGGCGGCGGCAGCGGCGGCGCTGCTGACCCTCACTGACGTGTTGGCGGCGGTGCAGCCGCCGCGCCGCCGCGCCGCTGCCGGCACCGGAACCAAGGCGGCGGCGGCGGCGGCCGCTGGAGCAGGTGCAGGTGCAAGGAGAGGCGGCGGCGGCGGGCCAGCGAAGCCGGGGAGAGGCGCACGGGCTGCGGCGGTGGATGACGAACAGGAGGAAGAGGACGGGGAGGGCGCTCCCGCTCCGCGGCTGCCGCAGACGGCGGCGGAGGCGTGCCTGCACGTACTGGAGCGGGCGTGTGCGCCGCCCGTGGGCTCCAGCCGGGTAGGTGCCGCGGGCGCGGTGGCGATGTAGCTGCCGGCGTTGTAGCCGCCAGCAGTGTCGGACGGTTGGTGTGTGTGCGTGTGCGCGTGCGCGTGCGCGTGCGCGTGTGCGTGTGTGTGTGTGTGCGTGTGCGTCGAAGGTGTTGGGGGTGGCGGTGGTGTGGTGTGCTGCTGCGCGCGTGTGTTCACACTCGAGGTGGCGCCCGTGGGCTGGCGATCCCACATGATGACCGCACATACGTGGCACATCCCTCTCATTCCCTCTCTAGCCGTCCCTTTCCCCCCCTGCCCTTGTCCCTTCGACTTACTCATGCCTGGTTCCCTTCCCACCCACCCCCGACTGTTCTTAAACAGGACCGTGGCTACGCCGTGTCAGTGCTGTACGACGTGGTCACACTTTTAGACAACGGCCGCCCCAGTGTACTGCTGGCGCTGGAGGACGCGCGGCGGTTACTGCTGGCGGCGGCGGCTGGCGGCGGCGGCGGCGGTGCGGCCGCGGCGGCGGCGGCCGACGGCTCGCACCCAGCCGCGGACCCAGGGCCGGGCAACAGCAGCAGCGGTCGCTCGGGTCCGGCAGCGGGAAGCGGCGGCGGCGGGAGAGGCGGGGGCCCGCTCAGCTCGGGTCCCGGTGGACCTCGGTGGCCCATTGGGCAACTGGCGGCGTCGGAGCTTGGTGGGTTAAATAAGCACGAGCGGCGGCGGCTGGCGGCGGCGGAGCGGAAGTTGTATTTCTTCCAGGTTTGGGCAAACGAGCAGCCGCATGAGGCTTATCAGGCGGTGACCCAGGCGGTGGCGGCGGAGTGGCAGCTCATGCACGCGCCCGTGGTGGCCGGGGGCCACCCGCCGTTGGGGGTAGCAGGAGCAGGAGCAGGGGCAGGAGGGAGAGGTGGCGGCGGCGCGGCGGGGATTGGCGGTGTAGGGCTGGGGACTGTTGCTGGGGCATCAGGCGAGGCGTCTGGCGGCGGGGGGCCAAATTGGCGCCCGGGAGACGTGCGCGTACAATGAGTGCTGCCGGTACTAGCTCGGGGATTTGAATGTGTTTACATGTTGGGCTGCGTGCCTGGCACGTATGGCCAGATGTGTGGACCCCGCTGTCGAGTGTGAGACGCGATATGGCGCGGTGGCGATGCGGTGCGTGGCACGCGTGATGATTGAGGCATGGGTGCTAGGAATGCATGATAGTTAGCTGCATGCCTGGTAACTACGTCAGGTGCGGCAGGCGTTCAGTGCTAGCTGCTGTAACCTGTAGACGTGCGTGCGTGCGGACACGTGTATTTCGCGGCATGCTGCACTTGTGCACTAGCTGCTGCGTGCTTTGCTGTGCCGACATCAACCACACAGCAGCCAAGGCCCACACCAAGTCAGCAGGCCAAGCAACATGACGGGCCCTGAACTTTGGGCCCACATCACTTCGCAGTTCCTACCGCGTTTGGTTGATTGCTGGAATGCTGGCTGTGCTGTTGCTTGGTAGCGGGGCACACCTTGACACATGGCGGGCTGTGCCTGTACGAATGAACCGACCCCGGCTATGTCCGGGACGAGATGAGGCAGGCGCTTGCTTGCGGCTAGAGACGTGGCGTGCGCTCAGCCTACTTTTCCCATGCGAGGGGAACACATATTTCTTGTTTCAGTTGTGGTTCCGGCTTGTTTCCCTTTCTCTGTTGCGGAAAGTTGCCGGGAATCCTGGTCGAGGCCCCGGGAAGCGTGCATGCCGTGTGTGTAACTGCGGCGGGCTGCGGGGGTTGCCCGCCGTGCGCTGCCCAGCCATCGCCCTGCGGCGTCGGCTCGTCTGCTGTTGGGGGGCCTTGAGCGTTGTTGTTAGTTGGCTGCCGCCGTTTCGGTTTCGGTGTTCGCTGCTTTTCGTTGGCGTGTGGCGGTGGCGGTGGCTGTGCTGCGGCGTGCGCACGCTGGCGTGCGCGGTGCGCTCACTTGCGGATGTGAGCTGTCTGCTGCAGTCTGCAGTGCAAGTCCCCTTAGCTGTTCATCCCGGCTCCAACAGCCCTAAATATCCGGCCTCGCTCCGTCAGCTCAGCTCAGCCGAGTCTCTCTTACAGCGGAGGCCGTCTAGGCCGACAGCTAATACATAGATAGGCGTCGTCCGATCTGCGGCTGCCTCCGCCGCCTGGTGTAAAACGCACCACGACCATACCGATCCTACCCTCAAAGCACGTCAATAACAATGACATTGTCCGTACACGCCGTCGGGCCGAACGAGGGCAGCCCCTCAAGCAACACAGGGGAAGCCGGGTAAACCCGAGGGTAAACCGGCGCCCACCTAGAGCCTAATGCTCACCAGCCGTACATGCTCTGATCAACAACGTTGCACAAGCACATCACGCGCGCGCACAACGTCACAAACACAGAACGGTTTTTGACGCGTGATTCGGATCACACAACGTTTTCACAAGCACAACTGCTTGAATGCCAGTTTGTTTGAATCCCATCTTCCTGTGGACTGCTAGAGGCGAGTGGCCCTTGCGGCTTGCTTAGTCTCGTTGCAGGTTTTGCTTGAGACGTACGACCGCACATCCACCCGTACCAACATCATCATCTCTCTTCACTGTTTTTACTTGCTTGAGTCTCAATCAGATGCAGCAAGCCTCCTTATGCTTACTTATTACTCCAATAATCCGCAAAGCAAGCGGCTAACACACGTGTGTCGAAATTTAAAACCTAAGCCCGTACACACACAAGCTGTATGTCTGGCTCCTAAGCCTGCCGCCACGCCCAACCGTACACGACATATGCAAATTCATACCACCGACCAATACACTCGGAGTCTCCGACCCGGATGCGATAGATAGGCTCTTTGATTGCTCTGTGGCCCTGAACAATGCCGCGAGCGAGCGAGGGCAGCGGCACACACATCCGCTTTAATCCGCTCCAGTCCGGAACACATACAACCAATCCACGCCCAGGAAAGCACAATGCCCCAGGCTCAAGCGTGCGCGGTAGGTCGACAGGGTGCGTGCATGCGCGCTGGTTGCTTGCTTGGAGTTCAAACTGCTGCGAATGAACGCCATACACATGTTTGCATCCGTTGACTGCACCGTAACCCAGCTCAGCAAACAATGCAACATGTGCATATCGGACACACACTCCATGTGCAGCGCTGTGTCATGTGAACCTGCAGGCCCTGCCTGCCCGCCCGACACCTGGGCGTCGTTGGATGACAATATGTGTATGGCAATGTGGTACTGCATGGCAATGTGGTACTGTACGGTTACGGTTGCCAAATATCATTTGCGCGCAACGTGCCTCGCTCCAATATCCGACAACCCTGCCTCCCGCAATCAACGGTGAAACAAAAAGAACTCCGCCTTCTCGCCTTCCTTCCACACGCATTCCACCTCCACCATCATTACACGCGTCGTCCATTCCCGGTTTGCATTTCCCGCCCGTACAAAGCAACATCCCATCACATCCCATACACCCATCACGGGCACAGCATAGCGTCAGTATGACTTGTTCGCTGCCGTGCACCTACCGTGACTCTGATGTATGACTGCGCCACAATCAACACCTACCGGCCGCCCTACCTTTCATGCTGGCCGCAATAATTCCGACAGCCACAGACCATGCAGGCCTTGGGCACGCACACACACACACGCGTACACGCGCAAACCGCAGAAGACAATGCCAATCGCCATATGATAACCAGCAGGCTGTGCGTGCGTCACGTCGTCCCCTGCCGCCGCACCCGCACATCTACCGTACTTTCCATCCACGCCCACCGGGACCCGGCCCTGCCTTGCTCTTCGTCCCTGATCCATCACGCTTTCCAAAGTACAAAAGGGCCACAACTGCTGCCATGCAAAAAGGCAGCATGGAGTGAAGCAGCCATTAACCCAAGCCTTGTGTTTCAGCAAGAGACATGATGTGTGAAATCCCGCTGGCGCGGATTATGCGCAGCCGCAACCTACCACGACTGACAGGCTAATACACAGACAGCAAAACGAACACACAGGCGCGGGCACACCCCGCGCCTTGGACACTCAGACAGGAATGAAGCCAGACATGTATGGGCTGGTTCAGACCATAAGTAGAAATAATTAACTTACGTACGAGACACGACAGAAACAAAATTGCGCGACCACGCCAGCGAACCCAAAAAATGAGGTGAATGATGATGACCTTGTGAAGTATCCTGACTTCTAGTAAAACGATATGGAATCACGCACAATGCAACAATGCTTTTCTTTCTTGGCTTCATTGCAGTTCGTAGGTAGGGTCAGTTACGATGCCCGGTTCCGTCCACCCGGCCTGTTCCTTCAATCAACCCCACACGGCGTGAAGGCTCTGTCCGCCCCCCTTCCACCCGCCCCACGCAACAGTGAATCTCATTGGGCTCATCAGGCAATTATCCTGACCCCTACCCTGCCGCATGACCCAACCCCGGCCCTGCTGGCAGTCCTGTGCTATCTAGCAGCAGCTAGGCAGGGGGCATGCATGCCTGACCCGCGCCCACCTGCCGCCGTCACCACATCACGTTGCTACGCACCGCCAACACAAGCAAGCGACAAGTCAGCCGCGCCAGCCAATCAACAATGAACAATGTTGATGACTACAGGCCTGCCTTGCATTCCCATACAGCCGGTCTCGCCTGCTTATCGCAACACAAGGCAGCATAGATAGATAGGTGCATGCTGTGCAGGCGCGCAATCGAGGTTGTTTGCACGCAAGCAGCCAAACCCATTGAGCCTGCCCTACTGTGCTATCTACGACAAGGCGGGTGGGAGCCGCCGCCCTGCCTCGCTCGCAGCGAGCAGCAGGGCTGCACCTACCCCACACCATGCCACATGCACGGCACCTCGTGCGCCGCGTCATCAGCATACACCTCCTCTGCTTGCAACTACCCGTACGTTTCCCAGCTCAGCTCGCTCGCTAAGAACGCCCCCATGCCATGCCTGCAGCAGCAGTACCCGCGCCAAGCCAAATCCCGCATGATAGCATACTCTCGTTCATGGCAACAACCCAACTTGTCGTCGGAATGCTACCATGCATGTTGGCCCGTACGTTCTACCAGTCAACCAGGATGACTGGACAAGAAATGCGCATCATTCGTTGCTTGTTCCCAAAGCGCCATGCAAAGCGCCATACGCACACCAACCAGCACCTGCAGCATCATCAGCGACAGCATACCGTATTAGCTTGTTATGCACTTCACACATGCACCGCGTGTGCACATGACACTTAACAACCGACGTGGCAAGTAGGCTCGCCTACAGCCATCATCATCGTCAGCAGCAGCACCTCCTTTGTCATCATCAGCTCGTCATACAATAACTAAGCAAGGTACCGTAGGTGCGTGGCATAGACCCGTCCACATTGCGGATACCGTCCTCGCTCGCAGGCGCAAGGCGTTTGATTGATTGGAAGGCAGGCATCTTGGTACCGGGCACGCTCCAACCCTACCTCACGCATGACAAGGCTCTATCTTGCGCACACTGTGCCGGCTAGCTAGCTACTGAGCATGTCCCGCTAGCTCTCGCTCGCGTTCAGCACTGCCCGCAATGCGCGGCGATGCCGGAGCCAAAGTAGTCACACATACATCACTCAAGCAGTTAAATCGCCGCCGCAATAATAGCAGCAACATGTGGCAGCGGGCACACGATGACCCTGCAGCATGCAGCAAACGCCGTACGCGCAACCTGCTGGCAACAGTAGTAATCAGTATCAATGTGCGACTGAGATAGATGGGCTGTGTTTTGTGTCCACACAGACAGCGGGTGTAAGACAGAACGCCACAACTGCGGCCGATGCAATTATTCAATTGAGTGCCTTTGCCTAGCCCTCAGCAGATACAACCGGGGTGGCCTGTACAAGCGATGACTTCTTTTCTCACGTCCGTGCGACAACCAAATAAGATATAAGGTCCCTTCACGAGAAGGCAGGTGCTTCATTCCCTGTCCCTGTCAAAGCTCCCTACTCTGTGCTCGCTCAAGCAACCAAGCAACCCGCGCACCACGGCATAAACACACACCGCGCGCATGTTTTGAGTGCATGCCTGCTCGGACAAGCTACACAATACGATGCGCGCCATGCATATATAGCCACGCACCGGCCATACACACATACACATTTTTGAAACCCCACCAACACCCTCCCGCTCCAACAGCACAGAGTACGTACGTAGACCGAAGGCCAGCCATCCGAGTATTACTGGCATAGGTAGGTGCATATCTGCCGAGTGCACCTGACAGCATGCAGGAAGCGGCGGGAGGCACGCACGTCAATCCATGCACAGATAGATAGACGTGACGACACAACTAACATTTGTGTCGGGCCCCATTGCTTGGCCGGATAGCGTGACAGCCATCCGTAAGGCCCAAGGGGCATGCCATTGTCTTTACTTCCCATGATTCGTGACAAATGAAAATGAGGAAACCAAGCAGTGCTGCGTTCATTCGTTCGTATGTGATAATACATTGCGATGAGATGCATGATGAGATGCATGATGACACACAACAACCAGGCGAACCAAGCGCCCTGTAAAGATACAAAGTGAGAAGGTGAAAACGTAGTTATCATCATACATGCAACACACGCGCATGGTGTGGTGCGCAGCCAGAATGCCACCGCGGTTAATGTGTGCGGCGCCATCGAGAGATCCTGCAGCTGGTGTGCGTGCCTGCTGTTTGCCTGACGCCACCCACCACCACCACCGCTGCTTGACGGCGCAGCCTCATGCCGCACGCCGCCACATGCATCTTCCATTCCGTGTCAGCGTCGCCAAGTAAGCAAGGAGGCGAGTAGCCCGCAGATCAAGCAGCACCGAGCGACCACCTCCATTCACCGCGGCCGCTTGCTGCTGCCGGCGGCACGCAGTGATTGATGCCAGCAGCGGCTGATGAGGCAGCCTTTCGTCACACATCAAGTCAACTCCATGAGTAAGGAAGACCCCATCCAACCACGTGGTGCACCACCATGGTCGAATTCAAGATCCC
This sequence comes from Chlamydomonas reinhardtii, assembly GCF_000002595.2. NCBI lineage: Eukaryota > Viridiplantae > Chlorophyta > Chlorophyceae > Chlamydomonadales > Chlamydomonadaceae > Chlamydomonas > Chlamydomonas reinhardtii. The sequence goes on from NC_057011.1 coordinate 3,998,393, forward strand.
AACAGCCGAGCAATCAAACCGAGCGCCCACGCATGCAAGCAAGGCTGCCAAGCAAAGCAAGTGCATGCACCATTTAATATAGCTCCGAGGTCAAATGACCTCGGAGATATAAGCTGCTGCATTATTTGTTTGTCGGTGCATGCTTGGCGGCGCGATCGATTGCTGTGTGTCGTCTACCGCACCTGCCGCGTGCGTGCTGCTGCACGCATGCACCGCTCAACGGATGCAAAGCCTGCGCACCCCTCCCTCATTGCCTAGCAGCCATGTGCTGCTGCATACTTTGCTTCTCCAAGCCGCCGCCGCCGGTTGCATGCTGGGATGCTTGATTGATTGAGTGATTGCCGTATGTCTGTTGCTTGATTGCGTCCTTAGCTTCCTGAGTTGATTGATTGCTGGTTGATTGCTGAAGGTGCGCTATCTATTCGCGGTATGCTAGCTGAATGAACTACGTGCAGCAGTGAGTGATGAGCTGGCCTTACGTGATTGATGAGACACACACCGCTGTGTGTCCTAGCTAGCTGCTGGTGTGAAGCCCCGGTGAGGGCCACTCCGCTCCAGAGGGGTATGCTGGTGCTGCTGCAGCTGGGGAGCCCGTGGCTGGGGTGCCCATGGCCACCGCTTCTGCAGCTTGCGCCTGCGCCGCCTGAACAGCTGAAGCAGATGCCTCCTGCTGCTGCTGCAGCTGCTGCTGAGTGAAAGGCGGCTGGAGTGCTGCTGGGCCGCTGCCGCCGCATGCGGAGCCCCTGTCGCCTCCACTGCCGCCCGACGCTACTGCGGCTGTTGCCATCCCGCCGCCAGCAGCAGCAGCAGCGGCCGCCCCGCCGCCGGCCTCCTCACCGCCGCCGGCGTCCGCACCCCTCAATCCCGCGCCGACCGCTGCCGAGGCAGCAACGGAAGGCGCAGCACTGCTGCTGTCGGCTCCGCCAGCAACGCCAGCAGCGCTGCGGCGGGCGGTTCTGCCTCCGCTTCCACTGCCCGCTGCTGCACCGCCGCCAGCGCTACCGCCGCCACCGCCACCTGCACCGCCGCCACCGCCGCCTGCACCGCCGCCGCCACCGCCTGCTGCTGCACCGCCGCCTGCTGCTGCACCGCCTGCTGCTGCACCGCCGCCTGCACCGCCTGCTGCTGCACCGCCGCCTGTACCGCCTGCTGCTGCACCGCCTGCTGCTGCGCCGCCGCCAAAGGTAGAGCGGATGATGGCGCTACCCAGTCGTTGCAGGATGACGCTGTGCGCGGTGATGACGCATTGTCGCTCACCGGTGATGATGACGCGGCGAGGCGTGTCAGGCGGCGCGGTAGGGTCGCGGCGGGGGATGTGCATTGACACGCGCAGCAGGTGCTCTAATGCGTTGTGTGTCTGACCCGCGGGGCCTGAGGGGGCAGGGCGCATGGGGCAGGCGGCGGAGTGAGAGGCGGGCGGCGGGACATACACGGGGCGGGCGCACTACCGTACGGGGAGCAACGCGGCTGCAAGCTAGAACGAGTGCATGGGTGACACCTCGCTCGTTCTACCCGTTCGTCCGCCCCATTGACCTAGCCACGTAACGGTAAAAGCGGGACGGGCGGCGGGACGGGCGGCGGGACGTACACGGGGGACAACCCAGCTACAAGCTAGACCGAGTGCATGGGCAACACCTCGCTCGTTCTAAACGTTCACCCCATTGACCTAGTCACGTCACGGTGCAAGTAAAGCAACGCATTTGTACTGCTCGGCGCGCGGTCAGACCCAAACAGGTCGCGTCAGAAAAATACAACAATGCGTTGCTGCAAAAGATAGACGCCTATAGCTACCTAGACGCAGGCAGTGCATGGCTGGGTGGCACCTAGCTCGTTCTAAACGTCACCCGATTGACCTAGTCACGTCACGATGCAAGCAAGTAAAGCAACGCATTTCCACCGTTTATTCGGCGCGCGGTCAGATAGACCCAAACAGGTCGGGTCACAAATTACAACAATGCGTTGGTGCAATAGATAGACGTCTAGCTAGACGCGTCGCGCCGTGACTCACCGATCAGCACACCAACGCGATTCTCCGGCACCTCCAGTGTGACCTGCAGCTTCTGACGCGCCTCCTCGGCGGCGGCCGGCAAGCCGCCGGGCCCCGCCGCCACGCCCACCGCCGCCACACCCGCAGCAGCAGTAGCCCCGTCGTAGCTGTCAACATAAGCCGCAAAGGCAGCAGCGGTCGGATCAGCAGCCGCTGTCTGTTGTGGCTGCTGCGGCTGCTGCGGCTGTTGCGTCTGCAGCTGCTGTGGCTGATCAAGGTATTGCTGCTGGCTGCCGCCACCAAAGTATCCGCCGCCGTGCTGAATCTGTTGCCCTGCTGGTGCCAGTACCGTAGCGCCGCCGCCATCACTGCGGCCGCTCATGACGCCGCCGCTGCCGCTGCCGCCACGCATCGCCGCTGCCGCGCCGCCGCCGCCGCCCACCGCTGGCGGCGGCGCTGTGAACAGCATGGCGGCGGTGGCACTGCTGGTGGATGCGGATGCGGATGCGGGTGCAGACCGTGTGTCGCTGCGAGACGCGAAGGCTGCTGCGGCCGCATTTGCAGACTCAGCGGCAGCGGCGCCGGTACCACTCATGATGATGCCAGCAACAGCGGCAGCAGCCCCCGAGCCCGCCGCCGCTCCCGAGCCCGTGTGTCCGCTCGCGCGCCTGTAGCTACTGCTGCCACCCCAGGCACTGCTGGCTGCAGGCGTGAAGGCTGCGTCCGTTGCAAGGCTGCTACTGCCATTGCCGCGGTCGCCGCCGCCAGAGGGGAAGAACGGCGGCGGCGGTGGCGCCGACGTGCTACTGCCGCCACTAGCCGCAGCAACAGCAGGCACCGCGGTGGTTTGCAGCGCACCTCCTGCTGCCGTTGTCGCCACCGCCGCAGCTTGCATGCCGCCGCTGCTGGCAGGGCCTGCGGGCGCCAAGGTTGCAGCCATTATCCCGCTGCTGGGCATGACGCCGCCGGCCGCCGCGACAGCAGGAGCGGGCGCGCCGAATGTAGCCATGGTGCCGCCGCCAACGGGTGCGACAGCAGGAGCGGGCGCGCCGAACGCAGCGGCGGGCAGCATAGTCGGGGGCGGCGCCGCCGTGAGCACCATGGGTGCCGTGAGCGGGTGGACAGGGACGTAATAGAGGGGCACCGCGGCGGCAGCAGCAGCAGCAGCAGTAGCAGCAGCAGCAGCAGCAGTAGCGCCTGCTGCTGCGGCACTTGCAGGAGCCGCAACGTAGGAAGCCCCCACGGCGGCTGCAGCTGCTGCTGCTGGCGGCGGCCCCGCCGGGGCTGCTGAGGCTGCAGCTGCCGCCGCTGTTACCGGCAGCGTGGCGGCTGGCACGAGGCTGTAATGGGGTCGTGTTGCTGCCACCGCCGGCTGCGGCGCAGTTGCGGAAGCGGCGGCGATCGCAGCTGCCAACTGCTGCTGCCGCTGCAGCACCTGCGACATTGACAGCTGCTGTTGCTGCTGCAGCAGCTGTCGTTGCAGCAGAAACAGCTGCTGTTGCTGCGGCGGCTGTTGTTGCTGCAGAAACTGCTGTGTCGTGTTCTGCGGAGCCGCAACAGTCGCTGTGCCAGAACCTGCTGCAAACGCCGTTGCACCTGTTGGTGCCGCACCTGTTGCAGCGCCTGCAATGCCTCCCACCGCCATCACGGCCCCCGATTGCTGTTGCTGCTGCTGCTGCTGTTGCCAGGGGTGCTGGGCATGGGGCATCTGCGGCTGTTGCAGCAACATGAGCGACGACACAGGCAGGGAGGCAGCCGCCACCCGCCCCGCCACCGCACCACCTGCTGCTACAGCCGCTGGTCCGTCGCCCGCCCCGCCGCGGGCGTGTCCTCCACCCGGTAGCTGTTGTTGCACCTGTTGTTGTAACAGCTGCTGCTGCAACGCCTGTTGCTGCTCCTGCTGCTGCTGGTGCTGCACTTGTGTTGCATGGAAAGCGTAATACCGCTGCTGCTCCTGCTGCTGTTGGTGATGGTGGTGGTGCGAGTGCGCACTGCCGCCGTGCCGGCCTTGCAGTGCTCCACGGCCCCGCCTGCCGCCCCTTGCTGCCGGTTGCCATGGCTGCTGCTGGTGCTGGGCCAGAAAAGCCGGCAGCATCTGCTGGTGCTGCATTTGAATGCCCCCCGCACCCCTGCCACTACCACTGGCAGGTTCTGCTCCTGACGCTCCCATCAGCAGCAGTTGGGGCTGCTGCTGGAATGCTGATGATGAGTACTGCGGCTGAAACCCCGCTGCTGCGGCACCTCCCACGCCGCCGCCTGCCGCCGCCGGTGCCCACGCCGGCGCCATTGCTGCAGCAGAAGTGACAGCGCCTGCCCAAGATGCGTGCGGTTGCTGTTGGTGCTGGGTACCGATGCGTAAGTCAGAGAACTGAAGCAGGAACGACTGTTGCTGTTCCTGCTGCTGCTGCTGCTGCTGCTGCTGCTGCTGCTGCTGCTGCTGCTGCTGCTGCTCCGCTGCCGCTTGGGCCTGCTGCAGCTGTTCCTGCTGCTGCGAGAGGGCCAGCAATTGCTGCGCTGCTGGCGATGGCAGGGCCGCGCTGTTGCCGCCGCTGCCGCTGCCGCCTGGCGGGTGCCGCAGGAATCCGGTCCGGGCGTTGGCGGCCATGCTGGTGCAGGGGAACACGCCCTCGCAGACGCCCAGCGCGTCCTCAAATGCCGGACGCCGCAGGAGCTGCGGGCACATAGCAGACAATGGGCAAGGCGACATGGCAGCATGTTGATGGATGGTGCGCGCGGGGTTTCACATTTATTTGATTGTGCCGAGAAAGATGGGTGCGATATGTACGTACTAGCGCTGTGAGTATTCGCGGTGCGTATTTATGGTGTAATAGTTAATTACAAAGAAAGTCAGGAACGTGGCAACGCATGTACGTGTGCAGCAAGGTACGCACACAGTGCGCGCACACCACACACATGCGTGCGAGATACACTATCCCAAAACACCAAATACAGTGGGCCAAATAAGGAGCAATCCGAGCTGCTGGGCTGCTGGCTTGCACACTTATAACCATTAGCATAGGTAGAGTGCAAAAATGAAACGCCATAATGCTGCAGACATGCGCGTACGTGCAGCAGGTGCGCAACAGCATACATGCGTATGTGTACAACACATACATATACGGAAAATAAAGTAAGCACTTCATGCAATAGGCTGGAATATATAGGTAAAAACGTGTCTAGGTGATCCTCTGCACGGCGGCACCTTCAAATACACACGCACACGTGTACATGCAGCTATTATATTACCTATCAATCGATGCAGCGATAGATGTTACGTTCGACATACACATATCAAGCCTCCCTAATCCAATTGCTAGCTAGAGACACACAGCATGCATGCGTGCTTCAGTAGTGCTGCAGCAGGTGACACGGCAGCAGCAGCATGGGCTTCATCAGCAGGTGACTCATGGCAAAAGTATGGCCATACATACATGTGGTCTTCCAATGCAAATTTCCTAGATTATGAGACAAGCTAAACCTAATAAATGGAAATGATGAGTGCTAAAGTGCAACTACTATTGCGTGCACCCTTGGCCCTGCTGCCATCCAATAAATGGATGGGTGGCAGCCGGTAGACACATAAATGAAGGAGTGATGAGGAGGTCCGTTGCTTGTCATCCGTGAAAGATAAATGGAAGTGAATAACTTGCAAGACATGCCTGCATTACTGGCGTACATGATTCATTACGTGCGCAAGCCTACCCCAGCAGGGTGTAAGAGCGCCGGACTGCTGCTGCCCGCAGATATTTCTGGACAATTAAAGCCATCACTCAAGGATCATGCACATCAGGTAGAGCACGCCGCGCATCTTTCAGAGCCATCGAGTTTCACTATCATCATCACCAGCAGTTCGCTAGCTGTTTATTGTACAACCCCTGTAAATGCATGTGTGTATCTAGCTATCAATCTGCGCAAGCTGCATGCACGGCAAGCAAGCAAGCTAGCTAGCTAACCAGGTGTGCTGGTTGGGTGCCGCAGTGCACTGCTGTCATGACGGCAGCTAGCTGGCTAGCAGCCGTCCTCCGGAGCTAAGTGCGTTCTCTGAGTAGTATGCGCAGCAGCAGCATGCGTGCGTCTTGGCCTGCTGCTGCTTATCTACCAGCAGCCTTGGCCCACCCATGCACCTAGCTGCCCATGTTACCGAATGTATGGAAAGTAACACACATGCACACATCGCCGTCTTTAACGTCATGCTGCGTGCGTCCTGAGCGAACGAACTAGCTTGCTCGGGACGTATGTACGACTCGTGTTGCGCAACTAAGCCAGCAGGCTCTAGCTAGTACAGCATGCATGGAAGGGGATCCCGCCGCACATGTGTATATATCGGTATGCTCCCCAACGAACCCCGTCGCGCACGCGCCAATCCTGGGACGGCGGCTGGGCGCTGGACGCCAGCAGGCCGCCAACCAAGACGAATGGCTGACCTTAAATAAATCACCAGCACTCACACCTCACGCAATATGTAAACTCTCGCTCGAGCACATGCTCTCCCATCATCAGGGACGTACCCTGCCCTGCTTCTGGCCTTGCTTGCTTGCCCCGTAAATGTATTGTATACATCCGCCCATGCCCGGCATGTATGTGTGTATGCACGCCCACACGCACGCACCTTGTCCACGATCAGACCCACGGCGCGCACAGTCTGCGTCAGGCCGCCAGATATCGTGGCGATGCGCTCGCGAGGCAGCCCGCTCTCCTGCAGCGGCTCCGCGGAGATGCTGATGCTTGCGTCCTGCGCGCGGCAACAGGTATTATTGGGCGCGGGTTAGCAGACCAGTATTCGAATACCCAAATTCGCTGGCAAGGTTAAAATGAAGCGACTTGCATGGGTGAAGTAACTGGGTACGTACAGAGAGCACGCTTGGTGCCGCGGCAGGGCGGGGCGGAGGGGCTTCAAGCAGTGCCCGTATCTTGAAGATGCCATCAGGCCCGCGGCGTCTACACAGCGTAGATGACCCCTCCCATAGCATCTACGCCCGGGAATTTTCCCTAGCTAGGAGGCAAGCCCCCCCCCCTCCCAAACGGCTGCCCCCCTAGAAACGCGGCCCCGCACCCACAAGTCAGCACAAGTGTTCCTCTGCCTTGACGGATTGGGTGCAAATTTATAAAGCAAACTTCTACGAGCAATGGCTTCAAGCGTGTGTCGTCGTCGTGCTGGGTACGGAGCACTTGAGGGCCCCGTCTTGACACAGTCCAAGCCTAAAACTGTCACGGATAATTAGTCACGGCCGCTCCACACGAGCGCCATGACCGACACCCAGGCTTCGCGCTCCCGCCGCGGGCTGCGGGCGGGGTCTTAGCGCCTTGCGAGTGCCAGCCCATCTGCCTGGAGGACTGTAGTGGCGCGTCCAATGACACCGCCTGCTCGGACTCTGGCTAGGCCCGTTCGGGCCCATCGAAACCGCAGCTCCGTACCGTGAGAACGATTTGCGTAAAGCCTTCGCACCACCCCGCTCAACATAGAATGCGATAACGCGATATCACGTGTTTATGGATACACGTTGTTTTCGCCGCGAAACTCACCGCCTCCTGGGTAATGGCGCGGACGGTTTGTCCGCCGGGACCCAGGATGAAGCCGCATACCACCGAGGGTAGAACGAGCTTCCATTGCGACACCACGCCCATGAAAACCGACTCCAGGCTGTGGTCGGGTTCAGGGACGCCGAGGCCCACAGCAATAGCCCATAACGTCGTCAGGCACGCTGCAAGCGTCCCAGTCAGAACAAGCACGCGTTCGTTGGTCCCAGGATACCACTCGAGTGGCCGGGAAAGCTGGATTCGGCACCCGCCGGATATGGCTGAAAGTTGGTCGCGGTTCGTGCCAGCGCGGCCAATAATTGCCCTGCAACAGTTGAAAACAGGTGTTAGTAATTTATCCAGGCCGAGGAGAGACTACAGCGCGCAGATCACGAGGGGGAACCGTCAGAGGCCGAAAAACACCCGGTTCGGTTTCACTTGTGAAGGCTTGCGCCCATAATGATGACATGAAACCGTCTGCTTACCCCGCGGCGGCATTGGTCACCAGCAGCTTCAGTAAAACGACCGTGGACCTGATGCCCGGCTCGGTCTTGTACTCGGCGAGCGCGCCAACCAGAACCTTCTCAGCGACCGCGTTGTGCGCGTCAAATGCGAGTGGACCTAGCATCTAATGGCCCCTACACCACGCTTTCCAACGCGAACCCGGCGGCATTATACAGCAGGTGCATCGCCTGACGCCCCCGGCCGCTCCATTGCTCCAAGCGCGGACCGTGCGCGGGCAGGAGTGGCGCCTGGCTAGTTATTTGCTGCCAGGGAGCTCCCGTTGAGCTTGCTCGGCCTCTGCGTGGGACGTGGGCTGCTTGAGATGTCGTCCACTGCGTCTAGAGCGCCCGCAGCTCCTTTCTGCGCCATACACTTACCGTCAAAGATGCAGGCCTCTTCTCACGCCCTCCTGCCCGCGAGACGGCGAGAAACGACGCTCCCGCTTCTTCAAAACTCGTTGGATAGACCGAACCTGGTTGACCTGAGATGGGTAACAGGTTGAATTGCAGGCGGAACTGTATATATACTGCTGTGTGCTTAGGGCGGTGTTATGGCGTGGGTTCCTCATAAGGCGCGCTCGCGGATCCCACGGCAAAATCACCCGGCGACGCGAAACTGAGAGCGGATTGCTTGGTATATGAACTTCGTATATATAAATGCATATATATATGCGTACGCGTACCACGCAGGAGCGGGAACCCTCGTGCAGCTGCAGAAGGGAGTCCAGGCCGTTCCCGCTTCTGCAGCTGCGGTCCACGGCTTGAGTCCAGCACTGTAGTTGGTGGGTTGGTAAAGGCGCAGAGCTTGCTTCAGCTTCGTAACGCGCTGATACCGACGGCGGCGGCGTCACAGGCTTCCCGAGAGTTCTACTGGAGTACAGCAGTAGGCAGGGCAGTAGGCGCAACCCCGCGCATGAAGGCGTCATCGATCTGCTCGCGTACGTGTATGCGGGCCCATCGGGGACTCAGCCAGGCGCAGCAGGCAGAGTTGCCTGTCTGGGGCACCCGGCGGTGCGTGCGTGCCGGCCCAGGCAGGACCGCACGCCCCCAGGGGATGCGAAAGGGAAAAGCCCGAACCCCCTTTCGCATCCCCCGTCATGCCACGTCGTCCCTGGCCGGGCGCGAAAACCCTTTTGCCCCTGCGGATACCAGTTCGCTGTGTAATCGTACGGACTATGAGGTTACTCATCGGACCCTACTCGTGCGAATGCATTCCCCTACCTGCTTTGCACCAGGATAGAACATGTGCCACTGTCGTCCCACAAGAATGCGCGTGCGCTACTCCAATGCTGCCAACACGGCAAATAAATGCGCATGCATGCAGGCTATACAGCTGACTTGAACGACCGGATGGCTCTGGCGCCCCATCCATCCGCTGAACGGTGGGCTGGAAGGCCCTGATTGCCTGGATGGCAAGCTAGCCCCGCCTGGCCCTGAAATACAGCAGCTAGCTGTGACACGCCCCAGGTAGGCGTTGGTACGTATGGGGGGCCCGCCAGCACGATAAAGCCAGTCGGAGTGCGTGTCATCAGGCAGACGCCAGGTGCCTGCTGGCTGCTGACAGACGACATGGGGCCTGCTGGGCAGGGGTCGTATCTTGTTTGCGGGGGAATGTCTTGACCCAGACATTCCTGGCCTCTGGAGCGGAAATTTTTGTCAAGGGGGTAGACAAACAGGCCCCCAAATCCACGATTTTTTTGTCTAGACAAAGTGCCTTTGTGGAAGCCATGTAAAATGTCTAGACATCTTGACATGTTGCAATTTCGCTTTTTCGCAACTGTAAACGGCGGCTTTTGTATCTGTTTCACGCAGTGCAACACTAATGAACAAGTCCAAATGCGATCATATGCACAGGCATGTCGCAGCGCGTTTCCCCAAGCAACTCTGAGCCTTCGCTTGCCTGCGCGGCGTACATGCTATACCTGCTAACTGCTTGCTGTCACCGAAGTGCCGGGGCCAAAGCCATGACCAGTCACAGTTCTACCGCACATACACACAGGCAGAGCGCCATCGCGGCCTAACCGCTTCCAGTTTAGTCATCTTCACACGTCGGCACACACCCTCGTGCATCGAATCCCCAATACACTATCGTCCCTTCTTTCAACGTTTCAATCATACACAATCGTATCGGGTATGTATTTGCTAGATGGACCGCTTTCAAAGAATTCAAACGTTCGTATGCCAAATTATTAGCACGAGACATCCACATTCTGAACGGCCTCCTCCTCAGCCTCCTTCAGAAGTGCCTTGACATCAATCTCACACACACGATGCTTCACACGGGACGGGCGGGCGTTGTGGCTGCTGCGCTGGGGCACGCGGCCAAGCTTTGCAGCGAACTTCTGAACTGCAGGCCCCAGCAGCGTTGCATCAAACTCAGCATACGGGGCAAGGGAGACACCAGCCACAGGCCGCTGCTGGTACGCAATTGGTGGGCCCACAAGGCGCACACGCATCAGTACGTCAAGGGTGCCAAGCTTCATGCTTGCCCGGCCAGGCGTCTTGATGTCATTCATCGCGCTGAAGCCACGCTCAACTTCTGCCGTAGATGGCTGCAGCACAAGCATAATCTGCACCAGGACAGTGAGCTCACGGCCCATGCCAGACAGCCACGACAAGAGCCTCTCATAGAACGGCCTCGCCTTCATAACATCACCACTCTTCTTCTGCTCCTTTGCCACTGCAATCAGGCGCGCCCGAGCCATCACCCACTGGTCAACTGCCAACAGGCAATCATCACCCAAGACGGGCTTAAAGTGCTGTGCCAAAGCGGCCACCTCTTCCTCGCCATACTTCGGCACACCGGAATCAGCAGCCAATGCACGGGGGCCCAGCACCCCAAACTTTGCAGCCACTGAGACATCAGCGGGGAATCGCATTTTGATGTTCTCAACCAGCTTCTTGACCATGCTGCTGAGAGCAAGCTTGCTGCGGAATAGAGTCTGAGGGAAAGCCGCCCAGCTCGGTGCCGTAGGTGCCGTGTCATCATCGTCGCTGCCAGACTCCGCTGTCGTGTCAGTGTTGGTGTCAGAGCCGTCATTGTCGCTGTCAGACTCCGCTGTCGTGGTGGCGGTGGTGGTGGTGGCAGGCGCGATCGTCGTGGGAGGGGTTGTCAGCACCATCTGGTGGCCGTGGAACACGCCATCCTTCGCTGCAAGGTCCTTGATCAGGGCCTGGATGGGTGCCGTAAAGGATGGAGGTGCGTTCGACGTCTCGCCCTCCTTGTGGTAGGTGTAGGCGTTGATCAGGTGCCGTAGCCCTAGTTCCAGGTACTGATGCACGTCAACGAGGGCGAGATCACTCTGCTGGAACCACTTGCTCAATTCCGCTGTTGCAGCCAGAACTCCGTCAATGCAGGTGATGAGCAGGAGGTTGTCCACCTGCCTGCAGGTGTGAAATAGCATGCGGTAGTGATCGCGTTTTAGTCCAAGACAGGAACGCAGTCACGGACACACATGCAGCGGACATGGTATTGTGCGGAGGAGACAAGACGGAGGGGCAATTGCAGTGCGCATGCTCAGGGGAAAGCCATGGGTTTACATAAATAGAAAGTCCGTTCAGTTGAGCACTGTTATGGAGGCCTGTTGGAATGACGCATAGGCCGCTCAGAGTTTCAGGACCTGCTTGTTGTAGGAACTTCAAGGAGTGAAAGGGGCTGCAATAGCCTTTGCTGCTGGCTGCAACACGCATGGTGTGAGCGTTATGCAGCCTCTGCTGCTGGGAGGGGCACTGGGTGCGCAGGCGGTGTCAGGAGCCGTAAGCAGGGACCGGGCCGCGACGCGCCCATCCGCACGGGGCCTGTAGGTTGATGCGGTATGCCTGGCGTGTAGAACGCGCGCGCAAACACATGGTGCCATGTGATTACAGCGCTGGAAGCTTGGGGAGTCGCTGGTGGGGGCCGTATGCAGCCTCTGCTGCTGGCAGCCGTAAGCAGGGACCGGGCCGCGGCGCGCCCATCCGCACGGGGCCTGTCGGTTGATGCGGTATGCCTGGCGTGTAGAACGCGTGCCCCAACACATTGTACCATGTGATTACAGCGCTGAAAGCTTGGGGAGTCACTGGTGGGGGCGGTATGCAGCCTCTGCCGCCGGCAGGGGCACTGGGTGCTCAGCCGATGTCAGGAACCGTAAGCAGGGACAGGGCAGTGGCGCGCCCATCCGCACGGGGCCTGTCGGTTGATGCGGTATGCCTGGCGTGTAGAACGCGTGCCCCAACACATTATACCATGTGATTACAGCACTGGAAGCTTCGGAGTCGCTGGTGGGGGCGGTATGCAGCCTCTGCCGCCGGCAGGGGCACTGGGTGCTCAGGCGATGTCAGGAACCGTAAACAGGGACAGGGCAGTGGCGCGCCCATCCGCACGGGGCCTGTAGGTTGATGCGGTATGCCTGGCGTGTAGAACGCGCGCGCAAACACATGGTACCATGTGATTACAGCGCTGGAAGCTTGGGGAGTCGCTGGTGTGGGCCGTATGCAGCCTCTGCTGCTGGCAGCCGTAAGCAGGGACCGGGCCGCGGCGCGCCCATCCGCACGGGGCTTGTCGGTTGATGCGGTATGCCTGGCGTGTAGAACGCGTGCCCCAACACATTGTACCATGTGATTACAGCGCTGAAAGCTTGGGGAGTCACTGGTGGGGGCGGTATGCAGCCTCTGCCGCCGGCAGGGGCACTGGGTGCTCAGGCGATGTCAGGAACCGTAAACAGGGACAGGGCAGTGGCGCGCCCATCCGCACGGGGCCTGTCGGTTGATGCGGTATGCCTGGCGTGTAGAACGCGTGCCCCAACACATTGTACCATGTGATTACAGCACTGGAAGCTTCGGAGTCGCTGGTGGGGGCGGTATGCAGCCTCTGCCGCCGGCAGGGGCACTGGGTGCTCAGCCGATGTCAGGAACCGTAAACAGGGACAGGGCAGTGGCGCGCCCATCCGCACGGGGCCTGTAGGTTGATGCGGTATGCCTGGCGTGTAGAACGCGCGCGCAAACGCATGGTACCATGTGATTACAGCGCTGGAAGCTTGGGGAGTCGCTGGTGTGGGCCGTATGCAGCCACTGCTGCTGGCAGCCGTAAGCAGGGACAGGGCAGCGGCGCGCCCATCCGCACGGGGCCTGTCGGTTGATGCGGTATGCCTGGCGTGTAGAACGCGTGCCCCAACACATTGTACCATGTGATTACAGCACTGGAAGCTTCGGAGTCGCTGGTGGGGGCGGAATGCAGCCTCTGCCGCCGGCAGGGGCACTGGGTGCTCAGGCAATGTCAGGAACCATAAACAGGGACAGGGCCGCGGCGCGCCCATCCGCACGGGGCCTGTAGGTTGATGCGGTATGCCTGGCGTGTAGAACGCGTGCCCCAACACATTGTACCATGTGATTACAGCACTGGAAGCTTCGGAGTCGCTGGTGGGGGCGGAATGTAGCCTCTGCTGCTGGCAGCCGTAAGCCGGGACAGGGCAGCGGCGCGCCCATCCGCACGGGGCCCGTCGGTTGATGCGGTATGCCTGGCGTGTAGAACGCGTGCCCCAACACATTATACCATGTGATTACAGCACTGGAAGCTTCGGAGTCGCTGGGGAAACGGCATACCAAGCCGCTGCCCACCAGGCCGCACATGCAACCGTCCAAAATCACACGCCCAGCAATGCCAGCCCATGCCTCTTGCATCGCCCGCGCCCTCCAGAATGCTTGACGCCCTGCATGCGTCCCTAGCAGTACAAGGTTTGCCATGACACACGCATGTTGTCAGGCGGAGAAACCGCAGACAGGGCATTCCAAGCCGCTGCCCACCACGCCGCCCATGCAACCGTCCAAAATCACACGCCCGGCAATGCCAGCCCATGCCTCTTGCATCGCCCGCGCCCTCCAGAATGCTTGACGCCCTGCATGCGTCCCTAGCAGTACAAGGTTTGCCATGACACACGCATGTTGTTAGGCGGAGAAACCGCAGACAAGGCATTCCAAGCCGCTGCCCACCAGGCCGCACATGCAACCGTCCAAAATCACACGCCCGGCAATGCCAGCCCATGCCTCTTGCATCGCCCGCGCCCTCCAGAATGCTTGACGCCCTGCATGCGTCCCTAGCAGTACAAGGTTTGCCATGACACACGCATGTTGTCAGGCGGAGAAACCGCAGACAGGGCATTCCAAGCCGCTGCCCACCACGCCGCCCATGCAACCGTCCAAAATCACACGCCCGGCAATGCCAGCCCATGCCTCTTGCATCGCCCGCGCCCTCCAGAATGCTTGACGCCCTGCATGCGTCCCTAGCAGTACAAGGTTTGCCATGACACACGCATGTTGTCAGGCGGAGAAACCGCAGACAGGGCATTCCAAGCCGCTGCCCACCACGCCGCCCATGCAACCGTCCAAAATCACACGCCCGGCAATGCCAGCCCATGCCTCTTGCATCGCCCGCGCCCTCCAGAATGCTTGACGCCCTGCATGCGTCCCTAGCAGTACAAGGTTTGCCATGACACACGCATGTTGTCAGGCGGAGAAACCGCAGACAGGGCATTCCAAGCCGCTGCCCACCAGGCCGCCCATGCAACCGTCCAAAATCACATGCCCAGCAATGCCAGCCCATGCCTCTTGCATCGCCCGCGCCCTCCAGAATGCTTGACGCCCTGCATGCGTCCCTAGCAGTACAAGGTTTGCCATGACACACGCATGTTGTCAGGCGGAGAAACCGCAGACAGGGCATTCCAAGCCGCTGCCCACCAGGCCGCACATGCAACCGTCCAAAATCACACGCCCGGCAATGCCAGCCCATGCCTCTAGAATCGCCCGCGCCCTCCAGAATGCTTGACGCCCTGCATGCGTCCCTAGCAGTACAAGGTTTGCCATGACACACGCATGTTGTCAGGCGGAGAAACCGCAGACAGGGCATTCCAAGCCGCTGCCCACCAGGCCGCCCATGCAACCGTCCAAAATCACACGCCCAGCAATGCCAGCCCATGCCTCTTGCATCGCCCGCGCCCTCCAGAATGCTTGACGCCCTGCATGCGTCCCTAGCAGTACAAGGTTTGCCATGACACACGCATGTTGTCAGGCGGAGAAACCGCAGACAGGGCATTCCAAGCCGCTGCCCACCAGGCCGCCCATGCAACCGTCCAAAATCACACGCCCGGCAATGCCAGCCCATGCCTCTTGCATCGCCCGCGCCCTCCAGAATGCTTGACGCCCTGCATGCGTCCCTAGCAGTACAAGGTTTGCCATGACACACGCATGTTGTCAGGCGGAGAAACCGCAGACAGGGCATTCCAAGCCGCTGCCCACCAGGCCGCACATGCAACCGTCCAAAATCACACGCCCGGCAATGCCAGCCCATGCCTCTTGCATCGCCCGCGCCCTCCAGAATGCTTGACGCCCTGCATGCGTCCCTAGCAGTACAAGGTTTGCCATGACACACGCATGTTGTCAGGCGGAGAAACCGCAGACAGGGCATTCCAAGCCGCTGCCCACCAGGCCGCCCATGCAACCGTCCAAAATCACACGCCCAGCAATGCCAGCCCATGCCTCTTGCATCGCCCGCGCCCTCCAGAATGCTTGACGCCCTGCATGCGTCCCTAGCAGTACAAGGTTTGCCATGACACACGCATGTTGTAGGCGGAGAAACCGCAGACAGGGCATTCCAAGCCGCTGCCCACCACGCCGCCCATGCAACCGTCCAAAATCACACGCCCGGCAATGCCAGCCCATGCCTCTTGCATCGCCCGCGCCCTCCAGAATGCTTGACGCCCTGCATGCGTCCCTAGCAGTACAAGGTTTGCCATGACACACGCATGTTGTCAGGCGGAGAAACCGCAGACAGGGCATTCCAAGCCGCTGCCCACCAGGCCGCACATGCAACCGTCCAAAATCACACGCCCGGCAATGCCAGCCCATGCCTCTTGCATCGCCCGCGCCCTCCAGAATGCTTGACGCCCTGCATGCGTCCCTAGCAGTACAAGGTTTGCCATGACACACGCATGTTGTCAGGCGGAGAAACCGCAGACAGGGCATTCCAAGCCGCTGCCCACCACGCCGCCCATGCAACCGTCCAAAATCACACGCCCGGCAATGCCAGCCCATGCCTCTTGCATCGCCCGCGCCCTCCAGAATGCTTGACGCCCTGCATGCGTCCCTAGCAGTACAAGGTTTGCCATGACACACGCATGTTGTCAGGCGGAGAAACCGCAGACAGGGCATTCCAAGCCGCTGCCCACCAGGCCGCACATGCAACCGTCCAAAATCACACGCCCGGCAATGCCAGCCCATGCCTCTTGCATCGCCCGCGCCCTCCAGAATGCTTGACGCCCTGCATGCGTCCCTAGCAGTACAAGGTTTGCCATGACACACGCATGTTGTCAGGCGGAGAAACCGCAGACAAGGCATTCCAAGCCGCTGCCCACCAGGCCGCACATGCAACCGTCCAAAATCACACGCCCGGCAATGCCAGCCCATGCCTCTTGCATCGCCCGGATGGACAGTTCGGTCTGCATGAGGAGGGCGCGCAGGACAAGTCAACAACAACATCATCTCCCGCACCATCATATCCCGCACTATGGTAGCATGCGGTCCCCACCTCCGCGTGCCAACTTGCCCCCTAGTCGGGAGCGGTGTCTAGTTGAGATGGGAATCCGGCGCCAGCTGAACCCACCCCCAAATCCCCATGCATGCCCAGCGTAGAGGACCGTTCTAGCACCCGTGCAAAAGTCACGTTGAGGAAGAGTCGTCGGGGGCCAACGGGCTCCGGGACCACAAGAAGACCAGAACGTCACCACACGCCGGCCGGACGGGCCGGTACAGCCGACCCAGTAAGCGGTCGGTACTCTGCTCCGAAGACCCCGTCGCTGAACGGGGATCAGCTTCCAGATGCACTAAAACACTATTGACACTGTAGCCCAGCAGCTACTCACGAAAACATTATCGTTTGCTCCTAATTTTGTGCCCCGCTTCTCCATTTGTTGTGTGCCGACGGCAGAATGTAATGTGTTTCATGTTGAATTCTTAATATCACTGTGTCCTAGTCAATGTCCCGTGATGGCTCCCCATTCCTCGGTCATTTCCCTGGTCCTTTTCACCGGTCCTTTCCCCGGTCCTTTCCCCGGTCCTTTCCCAGGTCCTTTCCCAGGTCCCGTTCTTGTTGATTCCCCTACGCATGGAGGAGTAGCATGGTTGAGCTTGACAGCAGCCCCGCCCTGAGTGCGAGTGGTTCAGTGCACTCCAATACGAAGCTGCTGTCAAGGCTGCTGTATACCCCCTCTCCCGCGCGCCTCGTCCCTGCCTGTTTTCTTCAACCCCTCCGCAGCTCCACGGTTCCGCCCGTGCACGGGGTCCATCCCTGACTTCTGTTCATTCCTGACCTCTATCGTCTCAGCTTTTCTTCACTGTGCGCGGGTTAGCTGGACCATGGACTGTGGAAGGAGTTGCAGCGGGCTTTGCACCCCTGACAACTCTGCGTGACTTAAAATGCGGCATCCCCGGCAAATCCTCGTCACCGGCTCTGCGCATCTGCAAAAAGGAAGACTTGATCGGGGTGTCCTTCATCCTCGTCATATCGCCGAAAATCTCCTAAAGGACCATGACATTCCCTCACTTTCTACAAAATATATATGTCACTATGGTAGAGTTTGCCTCTCCTCAGACACCGCTTGTTTTGTTCAAAAGCGTGCGTGAACCCCCCCCTCCGTTTGTCTGGAAAATGGCCAAAATGGCCGTTTAATGTCTGGAGACATTAAGATAGGAGCCCTGCTGCTGGGCCTAGGAGCGAGCGAGAGCACAAGCTCGATCGCTTGTCACCAGCGGCTCAGTGCGTGTCTCCACCTCCCACTGATCCCAACCGTACGCGGGAGCGACGCATTTCCACGATCATTGGCGGCTGGGCTGGGCGTCACTTGTTTCTTACTTCCCTTGCCCCTTCCCGTCGTACCACTGATCTTTACCCTCTCCAATCTCCATGTGAGCTAGCCCGGACACAGACCACCCGCCGCATACCCTACAGAACCCTGTGTAACCGCCAGCCGCACGTTGACATGTATGTATGTACACCTACGCGCGCCTGGTGGACCGGCGAGGTCCACGTACGGTAGTGTAAAGCAACTGCCTCTTACGATATGGACTATATATTGTACGGCAATAACGCGTGCAAGAGGCGCCTCCCGGCTTTAAGGCCGCATGTACGGTACTGCACGCCTGCCCTGGTCGAAGTCAGTGAATGGCCCATGAACCATGGCGTGTGGGGAGCCGTGGCACGAGGCTGTCACCTCGATTACCGTACATTGGCGCAATAACACATATATACTGAGGCCATACATGAAATGCCACCTTTGCCCCTGCTGCCTACCTACGCGCACAGGCCTACTGTGTATGTTGCACAGCACTACTGCCTCGCCTCTACTCGCTTGCGCCTGAGACATCCCTTAGTCCCCCGTCCCCTGTTTCTTACTGCAGCAACACAGTCCCCAGGAAACACCGCCCGCACCCAGAGCCTCACCCCTCCAACCTTGGCCACCCCTAATCAACCTACGCCACGCTGCTAGCAATTCGTGGAAATGCCTTGCGCCTCGCGTCGCACCTCGCGCCTACTTTGACCCACCGGCCGACTCAATGACCTGCACGCACTCCGCCACGCTCGCCCCTCGCCGCATCGCCTCAATCAGGGCCTTGTGCTCCTCGGCATGGCTGCATTGCAAAAATATAGCGCCGGGAAAGGGAAAGGTTGGCAGATGACATTGGGTGGGTTAGCTTCCAAAGTTTACAACCAAAAGTGTACGAGGGGTTACGGTAGCACGGTGCGTGTACGAACCCAACTGGGAAACTCAATTTACGAGCACGTCAAGTGATTGGCGTGGGTCCCGCACGCACAGCTGCGCTGCTGTGCAACCCAGGGCCACACACCCTGTGCAGCCGCCAGGGTTGGCGCGTACTGTCATGATTTGCGGATAGCGCTGCCAGTCCGTATCTCCGTGACTGGTTCCTCCGTCCGTAATGTCAATCAGCACAGTCCGCAGCCGCTGCCGCAAACCTAACGCGCGTGTTTGATCCGCAACTTGCCTGCCAACGCTCCCCTCCGCAACCCAATCAACACGGTGGTGCTAGCTGAAGTCGTGCGGTGCATGACCCTACGCACCCGCGTCCTTCCCCCGCAGCGCAGCACCCCTTGCCGAACGCCTCCTTGCCGAACCCCTCCTTACTTGCCACCCCTCCCAGGAGTTTGAATGTGACACGCAAAAACACGCGCACACACACGCACACGCCCTCACCTGCGCAGCAGCCCCGCCGCGCTCCACACGGCCCAGCGCGTGATGTTCTGCTGCTGCGCGTCGCTGAGCTTGGTCTTGGAGCGCAGCAGCAGGCGCTGCAGGTCGTACAGGTCCGCGGTCTGGCCCATCACCTGTGCGCGCGTGTGGGGTAGAACGCGTGTTATTGTAATGCGTGTTAGAGGTAGGGGACAAGGGGAAGCGCAAGGGGATAGGTATGCGAGGATGTGCGATGCGGTGGAAAGTTCGTTTTGGCGCTTAGATAGCTGGTCTTGACGTCGGCACGTCAGATAGATTCGCGCTACTGATGAGTTATCGACGCCCTTAACCCGCTCCTAACGAGTTGGGGTTAAGGGCAGGGCAGGGGCAGGACAGCAGTATACTATAAAAATTATTAAGTATCGGACTGTCAGCTCAGGGCTGAGGGCGGGTGAAGATTTGCCCTAGCTGCAGGATGCGCGGTGCGGCTTGGGAGGGCAACTGGCTCGGATGGGCTGACTGTGCGGGGCGACCCACGGGGCGGACATACAGGGCTCACACTCACACTGTGTTGGCATCCTCCCTAGACGGCGGTTCACTCCCTGTTACGCCGCATGCCCCAGCAAAGCGCTGCACCCGCCCACAGGCAGGGCAAATTACATACTGGACACCATCCTATTCCTCAAACCTAGCCTTACTTCCAAGCAGCCATTACACCGCCGCTTGCTCCTTACTTCCGCTGCTCTGTGTTGCCCATTACGAGGCTTTCCTGTGCTGCCTCCGATGACTGCTACCATTGCTTGTTTAGTTCATGTGCCATAATCTTAATCTTCCCCACGTGCGTTAGTCAGGGCATCAAACCCCCTCCGCCTTTCCCCTTCTGACACCACGCACCACCACCAACACCATCACCCTCGTAGACAGTTCAAGCGTGACGTGTCTAGCCGCGGCTGTACGCTGCGCCAAGGCCGGGTGCAGTGCGGTGGCCTAACTAACAGCACCGCGGCGGGCTCCTTACTAGGACCTGACTCCTGACTAACTGTGCGTGTTCCTGTGTTGCCTCCGATGCATGGCTTAATCAGGTCCTAATAGCTTCGCCACGTGTTTGGGCCCGTACTTCAAAACCCCTCCACCTCGTCCCGTTACCCCTCGGCCTCCCGCCCCCGCGACCACGCCCCGGCAACCAGCCCCCGCCCCCCCTGCTGACCCCCAGCAGCTCACCACCCCTGCTGACCCCCCTGCTCACCCCCGACCTCACCCCCCAGCAGCTCACCTCCTCGTACTCGCGCCCCTCCGCCGCCATGCCCGCCACCGCCACCAGCGCCAGCGAGTCAATCTCCTCGTCCGTCAGCTGCCGCTCGATGATGCGCTGCGGGGAACAACACGAACGACAAATAATGTGTGAAGTGAGCGAGGTTAATTGTGACGATATGCATGTGAACAATAAGCAAATCCCGCACTCCCCCGCGCACTCCCCCGCACACACCTTCCGCACACTCCCGCCGCACACTCCCTCAACACCTGCTACCTCTCAACACCCCTTAAACACCGACGGCAGGACTCAAGACTCGAGACTCAAGGGCGCCCAAGACCCACAGATTAAGGCCACACCACCTCCGCGCTCTGGGCAGGGCTGGCGGGTTTGATTGGGTTCCCTCGGTCGGCTTGCTTTGGGGTTTGGAATCAACTACCCGTCCTCCTCCCCCCCCCCCTTCCCTCTCCCCCTCCCCCCTCTCCCCCGAATGCTGCCTTGCTACCCGCCCCGCGCCGCGCATGTCGTCTCGATGCCGACATGCGCCGGTGCTGCTGGTGCGCCAGACAGGTTGGTATACAGTTGCGCAATACCGTATAGTTCACTCGGAGTTATGCGGGTTGGGTTGCAATCGCGCCGCAAGCCTGGGTGGGGCCTCTTCCACATCCCTCTCCTCCTCCCGCTCTAACCCCCCCCCTCTCGCCCTCCTCCCCCTCCCCCTCCCTCCCTCCCCCGCGCGCCCCACCTGCTGTATCTTGGCCTCGGCGAACTCGGTGTGCTCGCGGCCCAGCTCGACCGAGTAGCCGGTGATGGGCACCCCCACCAGGTACCCCAGCAGGAAGTGCGCCGCCTCGTGCTTGAGCACACGGTCCTGCGGGCGCAAGAGTTGTGTTGTAGTTTTTTGTTTGTATGTGTGTGCGCGTGTGTGTTGCTGTTATAAAGCACAATGGGAAGGTGAATGTATATGTGTGTGCGGGCGTGTGGCTTCCAAAGCACAAGGGGAAGGGGTTCATAACACAGTGCACGCGGGTCGGGACGTGTGGTGAGGAAGGGGGTTCGCAAGCAAGAAAGGCGCAGAGCAACAGTTGGCATACATACTTGAGAACTTTAACGTGTGGCGCGTGAACATGCCAGACGACTGCACCTGCTGCCCGTTGCTGTCCGGTCTTTATGCCCGTCCACCCGCACATCCACGCCCCCCAGTGCTCCTTAGCTAGCGCTCCTACTCAAGTGTTCTCCCACCACTACGACCACAGCACCTCTCCCAGCAGTTGCAACCCCGCCCAGCGCCCCGCGCCGCACGCTGGGTTTGGTTCTCGATTTGTTGCCCGTCACCGCCTCCCCCCACTGTTTAACACTCC